>NC_138549.1:18266448-18371448 GCF_964273705.1 Natrix helvetica | reverse complement strand
CAAGCCAAAAGTTTGGACAATCATGATTTATTGAATAAGCCAACATTGAATGGGTTTCACATTCACCTTCAAGTGTAAGTCAAAGGTTCCAAACACAATTGGTTAGAATCAGCCAACCTAGCTAGCCACACATATCTTAAAGGTAACACATCTCTGTGATCTAATCGCTTTATGTGTTCCCTGTGAGATGGGGTTGATCCAAAGATAGCTGAGACATGGGGTAGGCATTTCCCAGTCATTTTGCTTGGCTTCCTGCTCAAATTTGAATTTATAATATTGGGGTTTTTGCTGTTGTCAGGCCTATAGTTATGTTCTTTTTAGGATCTTTGGCCTGCCACACTTTCTTATAATTTTCTATGCTGTTCATTAGTGTAGAAGTTGGGAGGGGGGAATAGAAAGGAGTAGGATTGTAGAATGTATTGTTGTCATTCTTTTATAGAAGCCAAGGTCATCTTTTGTATAGAAGCACCTCGACACCTGACCGGAAACAAAGGGGTGTAGATGCCAGTGTGGAAGATGATGATTGGAACATGTGATGGATTTGTGGGTGTGGGGATAGATCATGAACTTTCAACTGGGTGGAATTTCAGGATGAAAATCAGAGTTGGAATTTTCCATAGATGTGCTAACTTGCCTGTAGAATAAATTGGACCTTTATGGATAACTTTGCCTTGGACAATGATTTAATTCTGCATGGTATTTAGAATGCTAACAGCTGTGGGATAAATGATTACAATTGTTTATGTGGGTATCTGTATTTGTGTCTTTAAACTTGGATGTCTGCACCAGCTTTAAAACTATTCCCAGATCATGCATTGGCATTCCAGGTAGAAATTCAGAAACTACAGTTTTAACAATCCCCCAGATCAAGCATTGGCATTCCAGGTAGAAACTTCAGTTTTAACAAACAGAACGTACTGGTCCTAGGAAGAGTTTATCTTTAGTATGACGAGGATGGTAATTAGGAAGAGAAATAAAGTTGACAATTTAAAACTTTATTCCCTTCCTTGACACCTTCTGTCACAGGCAATCTGTCACGGCTAGTGTATGAATGTTACAAAGCCAAAACATTTCAAGGGGAGGAATGGGAGAGCATCTCGTTCCATAAATATGCTGACAATGATCTTTGTCAAATATTTCTGGCACCAAATGTCAGTACTTCAGGACGACTGGAGGGGAAAAAAATCACAAGAGAAGAAGAGATGTATCAAATGCAATTTGATCCTCAGCCAGGAATAGCATTTATTTTAAGAACAAATCCAATAATCACTCACAGGTAATTACAACAACTTTGGTGTTTCCGTCCATTCTGGATTTCTGTATGTTCTAAAAATATTTTATAAGGCTTAAAGTAATTGCTATATGTATACCATTATGCAGTTTTTGGTTCTAGGAAGTGATAGCTCTATTAGAGAAACTTTTTTAAAATCAGTTTATTTATATATTTTCAATTTACATATACAAGTGCTTAGTGAACAGTGTATTGACTGGGTCAATTTGCTTAAATAGTAATACTTTTCTAACTCCTAATGTCTACCTTTATCATCCAAACATTTATAAAACAATTCCCATGTTTGAAAATACTCTGTGTCTTCTTTTTCTTTTATCATTAATGTCAATCTGTCCATTTCTGCACAATCTTAAATTTTATTAATTACATCTTCTGTAGGTTTTTTTTTTCATTTTTCCAGTATTGTGCAATACAATTCTTGCTACAGGCAAGGCTCTAAAGAGCCTCATATGAATTATGTCTGACAAACCAATGCTGTGATCGTTTTGGATCAAACCTCCCTATGGGGGGGGGGGGAGAAGAGGCAGCATCTCATCAGACCCAGAGGGAGTGCTGGAGGGAGAACAAAGGACCAAGATGGCTCCCGCATCTCTTCCTCTTCACATTAGCTGAATTAGCTAAATTTAAGGTGGACCAGAACTCTGAAATAAGAACTGTATAACTAACTGTAATTTTGGAATTGGATATTATGGAAAGCTGGGAAATTGAAGAACTACATGAAATTATTTAAAAAAATATGCATAAATCATTAAAATCAAGTCTAAATAGAATTTTAAAGTTAGATATTGAGGAGAAGCAGGAAGTGAAGGAAGAAATGAAGGAAGAAGAGGGGGATAATGAAGGGGTAGAAATGGTGGAAAATAAAAAGCAGACAATAAACTTCATTGGGTTTGACTGTGGTATAGGGAAAATTGAAAGGGAGGATGTGTCTCAACAAAAGGAAGTAAAAAGCAGACAAAAGATCTCACTGAGTTTGACAGTGGCATAGGAAAAATTGAAGAGGGGGGTTATGCCCCCACAAAGGGAAATGCAAAAGACTTCACTGGGTTTGACAGTGGCTTGGGGAAAATTGAAGAGGGTGGACATGTCAAAACAAAGAAAAGGGAGAAGACAGGAATAGAGAAGTGGGACAAAAGACTTACTAGGAAAAAATCAGACAGTTAGAAATTGTTATATGGGAAATATGAAGTGAAGATATGTGGTTTACTCCTATATATGATAATTAAACTGAGTTGCTAACTAATTGAATATGATAATGGAAAGATAATTAAATAAAGGTTAAAATATATGGAATATGGACAAATATGAAACTGTTATGTGGAGAATGTAAAGTAGAGGTATGTGATTCACTTTTATACATGATAATTAAACTGATTTGCCAATTGATTGAATATGACAATGGAAGGACAATTAAGCATAGGTTGAAATATATGAAATATGGACACATATAGAACTCTTAAGATGAAGAACAAAGTGAGGTTGTACCGCTTATTATTCTACATAGTAGATTAATGAAATTGTAATGAACCTTGAACAGTAAGGATTGTTATTCAAAGACAATTAAGGATAAGCTAATCAAGATATGGAAAAAGGGAGGGGGAACATGAAATATACTTATAATGTAAAATTATTGAGATTATAAAGACACAACTACAAATTCGGGGCGTGTAAGGATGCACAACTATATAAATATAATGATGAGAATAGCTGGGAATCATAACCAGGGGAACATCTCAAGAATGTGGGTCCTCATTTTACCGACCTCGGAAGGATGGAAAGCAGAGTCAACTTTGAGCCTGGTGAGATTTGAACTGCAAAATTGCAGGCAGTCTGCAGTCAGCAGAAGTAGTCTGCAGTATTGCATTCTGTTCTGACCTAGGCTTCCCAAAAGCATGAAGCAAACTCCTGGTCTGACAAAAACCCCTTTAATTAATTTACTGTGAATTCTGTTCATTCACATACAGCGAAGTTTTTCAAGGGAGGATTTACAGTCACAGACCTCATCTGGCACAAAGAGCTGCCAGGCCAATATCTACAAAACTTAGCAAGGAGTCTCGGAGAGTCACAAGCCAATTAAGTGAACTAATTGTCTCCTGCAACTCCACTCCCCTTTTGCTCCTCTTTTCTTTCCTCTGGGAGGGGGCTTTCATCGTCCACCTCTGGCCTTACTCCCAAGTCAATCCCTATCCTTTAGCTGTTCACTTTATCTGGCAATTCTGTGCATGCGCACATTGGGAACAGGCTCCAGCTGTTCGTCTGCCTCACTGATATTTGAAGTCTGAAGGCAGATGATAATTGGCAGACGGCTCTGCCTACAACACAGAGCTCTCATCAGAGCCTTCCCCAGACTCCACAATTGGCCCATGTTCCTCCTCGACTTCCTCACTGTCCGGAT
Organism: Natrix helvetica; assembly: GCF_964273705.1. Taxonomy (NCBI): domain Eukaryota; kingdom Metazoa; phylum Chordata; class Lepidosauria; order Squamata; family Natricidae; genus Natrix; species Natrix helvetica. Next base: position 18,367,762 of record NC_138549.1, on the reverse strand, counting down.
CTGCTGCCAGCTGGCAGGCTACAACACACTCTAACCACTGCACCATCATCACTCCTTGGAGGAAACACCACCCTGCACAATTTGAATCCTGGGGAATACAATGCAGACAAAGAAAGCATTTGCCTGCAGGCTAATGAACAATAATAGTTTCTGAAAAAAATAAGTTTGTGTGTGTATTTTTAGAAACCATTCCACATGCATTCATGATCTGCTGTTGAAAAATCATATCAGTGAATCCAAAGCCAATGAGACCATAAATCTAAAGAGCTGAAAACTCTTTGGTTGATTCTGAAACAGGCAAATCTGGGAATGTGTTAAAGGTGATATTGTACAGATATTTGAAGTGCAATTTTTGCCTCCCTAAATGTATTTCAGAGAAATGTGCATTGATAGAAACATATTTGGGTCAGTAATGCTTTATAGTTTGGGAAACTATATCTACTCATCAATATCTGTCAAAAATGAGAGATGAACAATAAAGTAAATATCAGTTTATAAACGTGGAATTCATACTTAAGACAGTTTTTTTGTTGTTAGTTGTGAACCCATCACGACCCCATGGACAACATTCCTCCAGGCCTTCCTGTCCTCTACCATCCCCTGGAGTCCATTTAAGCTCATGCCTACGGCTTCAGAGAGGTGGCTCATTCCCTGTCATCCCCTTCTTCTTTTGTCCTCTATCTTTCCCAGCATTGGGCTCTTCTCCAATGAGCCCTTCCTTCTCATTCAGTGGCCAAAGTATTTGAGCTTCATCTTCAGGATCTGGCCTTCTAAAGAGCAGTCAGGGTTGATCTCCTCTAGGACTGACTTGGTTTGATCCCCTTGCAGTCCAAAGGACTCGCAGGAGTCTTCTCCAGCACCATAGTTCAAAGTTGCCTTTTGGTATTATCCATGGGATTTTCATGGCAAAGATACTGCAGTGGGTTGCCATTTCCTTCTCCTGTGGGTCATGTTTTGTCAGAGCTCCCTGCTATGACTTGTCCAACTTGGGTGGCCCTGCAGAGCATAACTCATAGTTTCATTGAGCTACACAAGCCCCTTTGCCACAACAATGTCAGTGTTCCAAGTATCATGCAGCATTAAATCAGAGTTCAAGGCAAACCTTTCCTTAAAGTAACCAAATTTAATAAGTCAGACATGTTGGTACATCTGTGGAATCCCAATTCTGGAAGTTACCTAGGATTCCCACCCAGTTGAAAGTTCATGATCTTCCCACACCCACCAATCCATCACATGGTCCAATCTTCTTCTTCCACACTGTCATCTCCATTCTGCTGGTTCCGGTCAGGTGTCGAGGTGTGGAGACAAAGAATGACCTTGAGCTTCTAGAAAGGATTTTTTACTTTGAAAACAACACATTCTACCCATTGCTATCCTCCCCCCCGCCCCAATGAATATGCATTCTAAAGATGAAGCTAGAAGAGAGAGTGTGGTAGGCCAAAGATTCTTAAAGGAACCACGACAGGCCTTACAAACAAGGCAGTAATCCATGAAGAGGTAACACAGTTTAGATGTCCAAACTTGTTTCACATGTTTGTATTTCAATTTGACTTGTGATTTGTAAGCCTTGATGTAGAATTGTAGTAAATGTTTGTATTAATAAATGCAGTGCTTGTAAAGCCAACACTAAACATCTTTGTTTGTTTTAAACCGAAATAGATTTATATTTCAATGAACACAAAATAAAAACATTTGGTGGTGAAGAATATGCATTTATGCACTTGTACATTTATATGGCTGCCCATCTCAAACAATGTGACTCTGAAATGCATAAATGATAAGAATTTGGGGGAGGTATGGTGAACTGCACAGTTGCTCAACCATGAGTAGACTGGTCTCTTGGAATCTTGCTTTATAAAGAAAAGTCAGAAGATAACATAAAGTTCATTGTCAGAGTTTGGGTCAATCATTTGTAGTCCAACCTACCCAAAGGTATGATGCTGTAGGAGAAACAGAAGGAAGAACTGCTCTGCATAACCTCTTGAGAAAGTGGAGAAAATGCATGATATGATTCTATTAAGCAAACAAATAATATTAAACACTGCATTCGCTGACGATGACTAGTGTTTTTCTAATAATAGATATCATGTTTGGTCTCCCAACCTACATTACTCCTTTAAATGATATACACAGTTAATAAAATAAGTTAATCTCATCTTGAACATTCATCATTGGTGTATAAAAACTTGGCTTTGAACAATGACAGTGTTTCAAAAACTGAATTGGAAGAGGAGGTTAATAATGGAATGGAATTATTGGTCCTTGTTGCAAAAGAAGCAGCTTCTACAGAGAGTTCTATTAATCTTAGAGATAGATGAATTATGGAAAACCTGTCCACAAAGCAAACATAGTGGTTATCTGGAAACAGCTAGAGAAAGAAGAAAAAGTGCTTCTGGAGGCTGCAGGCTCAGCAGGGAGATCCTAATGTATTTCCTTCAGTGCGAGAGAGCAGGAAAAATAATGTTTATCTCCAAGCAACTGATGGCCCTGCATGCTATTTGTGAAATCAGAATTTGCACACTTCGGTGCCTGCACATATAGCGGGGGGGGGGGTGGAGTTTCCACTGTGTACTGCACAAATAGTTTGGTCTGGATTCTTATGCTCTAAGGCCGTGATGAGCAATCTATGGCATGCATGCTGGAAGTGGCACGCAGGGTCTTCTCTCCAGGCACGCCAGCCATTGCCCGTTGCTCTTCTGGGTTCGCATGCGCAGCTGGTCTTCATATGTGAAGGAGTACTGGAAACCGTAAGAGCAGCTTCCTGGCATGCATGCACGCATGCACCAGGACGTTGAGCTTCCAATTTCTGGTGCACCCATGCATGCCAGCCACCTGGTCTTTGCATGTGAATGCGTGCCAGAAACCGGAAGAGCAGGTGACCGGCGCACACCCACATGCCAGAAACTGGACCCTCAGCTTCCCCGGGGAACTGCTTTTCTGGTGTTTCTGGTGCATCCACGCATGCGCTCCATGCTCTTCTGGGTTTTGGTGTTCTACCCCTGCGTGTGTGCTACTGTTTTGGCACTCGGTGCCAAAAGGTTTCGCCAACACTGCCCTCAGGTTTCTCTTGTTATTTGGCCCAATTCAAAGAACAACATGTGACTCTGTATACCAACTTCCCTCTGATCTTTTAAAAAAAAATCTATTCCCACCTTTAAAATTTTTGCCCTTTATTTAAAAAACACCGTAGTTTCAGATTGCTGGTTTTTTATTTTTCTTTGTCCGGTTAATTTCATTTCATTAATTTTATTTTGGGGAGCAAATAATGTTATGTGAATATAAAATGTACCTTAATTTGGCACTTAATTTCTGTCTCAAGCGTCATAGGAAGTCCTTCTAGAACAGCGATGGCGAACCTTTTTTGGCTCGTGTGCCACAAGTGGGGGGAGCGCAAGGGGGTCGTGTGCGGGCGTGCCGTACCCATAATGTAATGCGCGACCCCCTCCACTTTTACATGCTTTTTTTGCCCTCCCCAGGCCCCAGAGCCTTTATAGGAGCCTGGGGAGGGCGAAAAGAACTTCCCCTGCCCTCCCGGAGGCCCTCTGGAGGCTTCAGGGACAGTCCGGAGGCTTCCCTGAAGCCTTCGGAGCGCTCAAAAGGATCCTCCGAGCAAAACGGAAGTGACTTCCTGTTTGCTCGAAGGGTTGTTTTAAGCATTCCGAAGGCTTCAGGGAAGCCTCCGGACAGTCCCTGAAGCCTCCGGAGGCCCTCTGGGAGGGCGGGGGAAGTTCTTTTTGCCCTCCCCAGGCTCCTATAAAGCCTCTGGAGCCTGGGGAGTGTGAAAAATGGCTTTTAAAAAGGTGAAATCAGCTGGCCAGCGCGCGCCTCGCGTGCCCTGACAAATTGCTCCACGTGCCACCTGTGGCATGTGTGCCATAGGTTCGCCATCACTGTTCTAGAAAGTAAATCAGAACTAAGCACCAACATGAAAAGTTTATACAGCGCATCAAGCAAGCATCGCCCTTTCCAGAGAATTTAAAAAGTCACCTTTCTGCCAAAAGTTTCACAATCTGAGTATCAATGAGACACAACACAGAAGGGGAAAATAAGATTGTGCAAAGATTATGATGTAAAAATTGTGTAAAATGCTGAAGCACTTTTAAACTGAACATTCCAATCAAAGAGTAGTGGATTTGCTGTTGTTTCTTATTTTTTTTAAAAAAGTGTTCAAATGACTTTGTATTGGAGACTTTTTTTTTTAAGGCAAAGCTTAAGGAGTCATTGAAAGGAAAAGTATGGAAACTTAGTAAACAACTGCAGAAAACAAATTCCAGGCCTAAGGCAATGTGGAAAGGAGGGGAAGAAGAAGACCAGTGGGGGAAATGAAAGACAAGAATACAGAACAGACATGCATTCTCTGGTTCTTCAGAAGATCTGCACACTGTCAGAGGCGATCGCCTAGATAGATGAATCCAGTTATGAGGCCACTTATGTACCCTTGCAGACATTATGAATATAATTACATGGATTGTGTGTTTATGTTTACGTTTCTTCTGTCTTGTTCTAATCATGTGCCAAATAATCAATAGGAAATACAATAAACATAATACAATGCAATACAATAGCACAGTTGGAAAGGACCTTGGAGGTCTTCTAGTCCAACTCGCTGCCTAGGCAGGAAACCCTATACCATTCCAGACAAATGGCTATCCAACATCTTCTTAAAAACTTCCAGTGTTGGGGCATTCACAAATTCTGTAATAAGTAATGTCTAGGTCCGTGATAGCGAACCTATGGCATCTGTGCCACAAGTGGCACACAGAGCCATGTTGCCTGGCATGTGTGGCATTGGCCATTCCTCTTCTAGGTTTCTGGTGTGCATGCACACGTGATGATCAGCTGGCCTTCATGTGTGCAGCAGTACCGGAAACTGGAAGAACTGGTCTTCCATTTTCCGGCATGAGCTGATCCAGCTGATGGTCGTGCATGCATGTGCACCAGTAAACAAAAGACTAGCTGGCCAACATGCATGTGTGCACCAGAAACCGGAAGTTGATTTTCCAGCCCTCTAGGAAGCTTCTCTACCGGGTTGCGGCCCAGATGAGAGCGCATATCTCAATGCTTTGCAAATGATAGTTCCGGAAGAGAGATTTCACTAAATACCATATGATGAGCTACTTTGTCACTGTAAATCAGGAACATTTGAAAAAAGAGTCCACATACTTCTCTGTTGTCAATCTTATCGCAGATTGTGACAAAAACGTATTATAACTTTATTATACCTCAAATCCTAGGTTGGACTGATTCTTCTTTTTTCCACTAATTTTCTTTTTTGACCTTAGTTATCTCTTAGCTGATGAGAATGATGTACTTTCTTATAATGACACTTAATTCTGTTTAACAGCTGGCAAGATCTGTCAGGACCTCAACAGGAACAGTTCAAGTGGATTATATTTGTATTTACTTGTATTTCCCTTATTTTACACTCAACTCTTTTTTATCTCACTAGTGTTATTTTATCAATCTTATTATGCCAAGTTATTGTAATCTGTTTAATGACCAAAATACAATGTTTTTAACTTCTTAGATCAATACTAGTAACAGAATATAGAGACTGTTCCAGAGGTGGTATTCAGCCAGTCCAGACTGGTTCTGGAGAACCCCCAGAGGAAATTTTGAGTAGTTTGGAGAACCGGCAAATATCACCACTGTTTGGCCTCGCCCTCTTGCTCCTGCCATTTCTGGTCCTATATTCTCTTGTTTTTTAGCTCAGCTGATTCATGCGGCAGAGTAGCTTGCCGCACCTCAGCTGAGCTAAAGAACAGCACAGCTCACCAGCGCTGACACTGAGGGTGGTCTTTGACTACTGTGCGCATGCGCAAAGCATGCATTAGGTGCATGTGTGCACAAAGTGAGCATGCATGTGCAAAGTACGTTCTCATAGAACTGCTAGGAACAGATTTGGAATCCCACCACTGGACTGTTCATCTTGTTTTGTTGGTTCGGCTTGGCTTGGTTTTGATTGAATGACTGCTCCAGGAACCTTAATGTTCACCGAATACTCTGCCAATGAGCCCCCTCCCAATGGGTTTTTTGAGAGTCTTAAAACAGCAGTATGAATTATAAAGCACAAGTAAGCTGATGTACATGGTTAAAATTTAACACTTTATAACTTCTGGGTTTCTACGCATTTTAAATCAATGTTACATTAATGCAAACTTTTACACCGAAGAACAGTGGACACTGGATTAGTCTTGATTTATTACAGCATTTCTTTGAAGTCTTAACTCACTTTGTGTTTTTATTAAACTGTTTAATATCACTTCAAAAAGCTGTTGATTTGTGAGTCATAAATATGCCTTGTACTTTACAGATTTCTTTACAGATATGTTATGTGGGAGAAACCTATCCTGCTCTGTAGGAGAATATAACTACACAAACACATGCACTCGCTTATACAAATAGTCCTTTACTTACAATCATAATTGGGCCCAGAAACTCAGTTATTGAGCAAAGTGGTTGTTAAGCTAGACCAATTGACCACTTCATTCAAGGACCACAGTCCTAGCTCTCCCTGTTGCAATTGTTAAGTGACTTCATGGGTCATTAAGCACAGCCCCAGGAAAGGGTTAGTGTATCCCAGCATGGTGGGGCAAGGAGAGGGGAAAACACTAGTGAAACCCGCATTTTGAGCCTTTCAGAATGTGCTTGCAATTTATTTAGTGCAGGAGGTATTCTATAGGGATCTAATTACTTATGTACATATTGACATATACAATTATTATTATTATTATTATTATTATTATTATTATTATTATTATTATTATTATTATTATTATTATTATACTGTATCTGCAGAGCAAAAGGCAACTGACGGTGGATATAATGGTGAAGTTACTAGACATACCTTTATTTTTAAAAGATTCTGTGTACTTATCAGGCATTGTCCTATAATATATCTTTTAAAATAGTTTCTTCATTTGTTTCCTTATGCAATAAGTACCTATGAAATCTGTTGCTAGCTCCTTCTTTGGTTAATATAGCAATAGCAATACCACCTAGACTTATATACCTCTTCACAGAGCTTTTACAGCCCTCTCTAAGAAGTTTATATAGTCAGCATATTGCCCCCAAGAATCTGGCTTCTCCTTTTACCCACCTCAGAAGGATGGAAGGCTGAGTCAACTTAAGTCTGGTAAGATTTGAACCGCCAAATTGCAGTCAGCTGGCAGTCAGCAGAAGTAGTCTGCAGTACTGCACTGTAATCACTGCACCACCAAAGCTCATAATATTCTATTATTTGGGGATTTTCTTCATTCTGTAACCCATGAAAGACAGACAGCACAAAAATTATAATTTAAGATTAGGAAATACAAGGCTGTCTCTTTCTTTTGAATCTTGAAAATGTGAAATCTTGGTCCCTATAAAAAAGTTGAAATAGTTTAGTATTTTTCCATGTTGTTATCACAATAAATCCTATTCAAGAAAGTTTTGAGTTTTGTTACTTTCACTACTTTTCAACATCTTTTTTAAATCAATTGTAATTTAATTTATTGTAATTGCTCTGAAACACTATTCCTATTCTTCAGTTATTTGGGTGGGGGGAAACTAGTGATCTATAACCATATATTTTTTGAATGTTTTTCCACCATCCCCTGCCACCTCCAGCTTATTTTCTTTGATCCTGCAATCTTGGAATGAAACCAAATCCAGAAAGATCTTAGGCGAACAACAGCAATTTAAAACCACACTGTTTTGATTCCGACAGAATTTCAGGTGTTACTCTTATGGATGCTATTAAATAACATTGGCTTTCTTTATAGTTATGCTGTTCATGAATCTCTTTTGTGCTTTAGAGGATAATCAGCTAAAAGCATACATTCAGACTATTCATTTTATCTTCCTTGAATTATAAATGACTGGAGAATGCTATTAGAATAATATAGTATTCATCATGAAAGGAATAAAGCTATTCACCAGTTCACACACTGGTCTTTAAAACAGAGCTGTCGTGATAAGAAAGTATGATAAGCCATCTCTATATTTTAAAGGCATTTGTTTCTTCTATTATGTTAATGGTGGTGAAAAGGAGGTGAAGAAAGAGGGACACATAACCACCAGTAACTTCAAAACAGATTGCACATGTCCCTCTGTTCCACATATAGTTATGCATGAAAAAACGATACTATAGGGCACTGCACACCAGAACAACTAGACACAAGGACAATTTTCCCCCAAACACCATCACTTTGCTTAACAACTAATTCCCACAACACTGTCAAATAATTTACTAAGACTGTATTACTATTCTTCTCTTCCTTCCTAGTATCTCTTCTCTATCTCTTCCCACTTATGACTATAACCATGTTGCTTGCATCTTTCAATTTATATTGTTTTTATTTGTTTCCTAGTATAATTTGATAGCTTATTTGTAACCTTGACTATCACTGAGTGTTAAATCTTTTATTCTTGATGAATATATTTTATTCTCCTTATGTACACTGAGAGCATATGCACCAAAGACAAATTTCTTGTGTGTCCAATCACACTTGGCCAATAAAGAATTCTATTCTATTCTATTCTATTCTATTCTATTCTATTCTATTCTATTCTATTCTATTCTATTCTAAGCATCACAACATATTCTATGGAGACTCTGAGTCATCCAGGTCAATGGTTTCCCAGAAGTCCTTTTTTTTCAAGAGGCTACTGGACTTTCTGGGTTTTTTTTTGAGAAGTGTAACATCTTCAAAGAAAAAACAAAAAATCCAGTTGTCTCATGGGGGTAAAAAAGCACCTTTGGGACATCACAACACAGAGTCCAGTTGGACACTGAAATTGTATATGTATTGTCTGTATATATATTGCCTTCTCAGAAGTGAGCTTCTACTTTATTGTTTTTCTAGATCTGTATTGATCAGGGTTTCTGGAAGGCTGGTCAAATGAGATGGGATGTTCTCAAATTCTGAATGACATTTTGGTGGTCAACTTCCAGACCTTATATCACTGTTGGTCCTTTTGTGATTTGATAGATTTTCACCATCAGATATTTTGTTGAAATATTGTTACCTCATCTTTAGTCATTATAATAGTGTACTTGGTTTTAATCTTTTAATTTTTACACTCTTGTTTCAGAATCTGGACTTCATTCCTAAGAATTTCCTCTGGCAATCTCTGTTCTGCAGAGATCTGTCATGGGTCTTATTCTTGTTTAACCTTTACATACTTCCCTTGAGTGCTCCGATTACTGATCACAACTTCCAATACCATTGTTCTCTTGAGGATACTAAGCTATGGAATAGAATAAGAAAGTTGGAAGGGACCTTGGAGATCTTCTAGTCCAACCTCCTGCTTAGGCAGGAACCCTATACCACTTCAGACAAATAGTTATCCAGTCTCTTCTTAAAAACTTCCAGTGTTGGAGAATTCACAACTTCTGGAGGCAAGTTCCACTGAATAATTGTTCTAACTGTCAGGAAAGTTGCTTCTCTCCTTGATTAGTTTCCACCCATTGCTTCTTGTCCTGCCCTCAGGTGCTTTGAAGAATAGCTTGACTCCCTCTTCTTTGTGGCAGCCCCTTAGATATCAGAACACTGCTATCATGTCTCCACTAGTCCTTCTTTTCATCAAACTAGACATACTCAGTTCCAGCAACTTTTCTTTATAAGTTTTAGTCTCCAGTCCCCTAATTATCTTTTTTGCTCTTCTCTGCAATCTTTCTAGAGTCTCAACATATTTTTTATATTGTGGCGACCAAAACTGGATGCAGTATTCCAAGTGTGGCCTTACCAAGGCATTATAAAGTGGTATTAGCACTTGACTTCTCTTCAGGCTCTATTGGTATGTGATGCTTTGTTAATTCGTAGGCACCTGTAAAGGAATCTCTCACTAGTATTCCTTCTTGGTTGTTCTCCCACTGCTTTAATTGAATATAGACAAGAATGTGGACATATTCCAGGCTACTCTGGAACTTCCATGTTGTTCTCAAGTTTCAGCAAATTACCAGCACTTGTGTTTAGAAGCATCAGGTCACACACTCTCCAATATCTGTTTCTGCATATTTCTCCCTACAGTTCTGTTTTTTTGTTTCTTTGTTTTGTTTATATTGTTGATTGATGATTCTCTAAACATTGTTTTCTTTCAGTTACTCACTCCATACACATTTGGTAATCCCAAGAAAAGAATGAAAACATTTTTTTTGTTAATTGCATTAACATTAAAATTGTTTGCTTGTGATTTGGAACTAATTTTATTGGATTTCTTTGTGATGATTGCATTGTTTGACTGCTTTGTGTTGCTTTGCATTATGCCTTCCAAGGCAGTTGTTGCTGCTGTTCTTGAAAAATCAGTGGCAAGAAGCATGGGGGAACTGCAATGTATTAAAAAAACAACAACCCAGTTTTTTAAAAAAGCACTCACCTGCCCATCCAAATTCTTGCTGAAACACATAAATAAACAAATATGTAAATAAATGCTATTTATTCATGTCTTGGGATTCCACATTGTACAAGACAAATACAAACAGAGGAGAAGGTCGAAGAACAGGAGGCAGATCCAGAAGAAGATGGAAATAAATATTACAACAGCATCAAGTAACAATGTTTGAGATGACCAGAAGAGCAAGGAGCAGAACTTTCTATCTCCCTTCATACCCAATAGCAATAAAAAAAGAAAGTAAAGAAGAAGAAAAAATCAATCAATAAAAGAAATTTATCAAAAATAAAACAAAATAAATACATTATGGTTTCATTCACCTGTGACACTGTTTTGTCCATTAAGAATAATGACCTTGCACATTGCAGAACACTGACCACCAAAAATTGCCCATCTCAGCACCATACTGATTATTATGTTCATAATTATATATTATTATTATTATTTTGTTATGATAGACAGATAGTTTAGTCTCTGAAAAAAAATAAGATCTTTGGTGTTGATCTTTTCCCTACACATGCCAACTTTCCTGGCATATCTGGCATTACCATATCTCTCATAGGTTGCTCAAGTACCAGCTAGTTGTCTTCTAGAGGGAGATATGGTATGATGTCTTGCGTTCACTGGTATTAAGTACTTCCTGGTCTGTTTGCTTCTATGAGTTATATTGTTCTTGTTTTCCTCTGCCAAAGTGTCCTCCTTCCTATTCTCTGATACATTTTTCTCTGCCTCTCCTGGATAGCTTCAGCTTCCTGTTCAGTAAGCTATTGTCTGTTCCCTGTAGCAATAGGCTATATGCCACTTTCACTTTTCACAACACCAACAACAAATTGCAATAAGCAAAGTTCAGTCTTCTTTAGGAAGGAAGATAAACATTTCATACTCTTTTCCAGCAGTTTCATTATTGTCTAATATTAAATACTGCTTGCAGTCCTCTCTACCAATTGTAGCTAGATTTTTATCAAAAATACTCCCCATATAAGAAATATGGGGAAAAAAATAGTCCCCATGTTGTCCGCATCATTTACAAAACGATGTTGATGTCTATTTTTTAAAAAAAAATGAATTATATATACATATCGAAAGGGATGTGGTGGCTCAGTGGCTAAGATGCTGAGCTTGTCAATCAGAAGGTCAGCGGTTCAGAGGTTCAAATCCCTAGTGCTGCGTAATGGAGTGAGCTCCTGTTACTTGTCCCAGCTTCTGCCAACCTAGGAGTTTAAAAGCACGTAAAAAATGCAAGTAGAAAAATAGGGACCACTTTGGTGGGAAGGTAACAGTGCTCTGTGCACCTTGGCATTTAATCATGCTGGCCACATGACCACGGAGACATCTTCGGACAGCACTGGCTCTTCAGCTTTAAAACGGAGATGAGCATAGCTCCTAGAGCCAGAAACGACTAGCATGCATGTGCCTTTACTTTATATAGACAGATACACACACACACACACACACACACACACACACACACACACAAAAACACATATCCAGGCATACGTGTTCAGGATTAATGAGGTTCCCTTCCTTCTGCCTTGAAAGACTTACTTTTGTTTTATTGGCAATAGACTTTTTCTCTGTTTCTTTCCTGATCATATGGAATTTGCAGCAATAATACACAACATTTTAACTTACTCCTTTATGAATAAACAGCTTCTGTATCTAGTTTGATGCCCAAGCTTGCCCAAACGTATCAACTGGCTAATTTCCAAGACTTTTATGTGGCTAGCACACCCATGCAATTTCCCTTGTGATTTAAAACTTGTAATTATAAGTCTCCAGTACATTCAGTTTCCTAAAACATGTACAATAAGTAGGATGGATTTTCAAAATTATTGTATGAAAGATGCAGGGAGACAAGAAAACACCACCCGTGGAAAATAATCTACTGCTTATAATGCAAATGCCAACTTCTGTACAGGAAGTAAATTATTATGGTTTACTGGAGTCCTTTTTTGTAATAAAATAGTTCTATGGACTTATTGGAGAGCCAGTTTAATGTTGTGGTTAAGTCATTTCCTAGAAACTAGGAAATATTGAGTTCAAGTCTCAATTTATGCAAAAAGTTTTTTTTTTCAGTAATAGAAAGAAGGCAGTGACAACACAATTCTGGAAAACCTTGCCAAGAAAACTGCAAGGACTTGTCCAGGCAGACCCCTAAAACCAGACACAATTAGCAGAAGGGGAAAAAAGTCCTTATCATGTTATAGGACCGTGATGGCAAACCTATGGCACATGCGCTAGAGGTGGCATGCAGAGGCCTCTCTGTAGGCATGTGCGCCATCACCAGCTGCTATTCTGGTTTCAGGCATGCATGTGATAATCTCTCAGCTGGTCTTTGCGGGCAACGGAGCACCAGAAAATGGCCTGAAAATGTCCCGAAAAATGGGCAAAAACTATTTTTCACCCTGTTTTGGGGCTGTTTGGGGGCCTTTTTCTGGGCCATTTTGGCTTTAAAATGCCCCCCAGAACAGCCTGAAAATGGCATGAAAAACAGCCAAACACAGTCTGAAAAATGGCCTGAAAATGGCGTGGCAAATGGCCCCAAAACGGCCCAAAAACAGTCTGAAAATGGCTCAAGAAACAGCTAAAAACAGGCCAGAAAACACCCCCAAAATGGCCTGAAAATGGCCAAAAAACAAGCATGCACACACTGGCCAGCTAGCCTTCAGGTTTCCGGTGTTCTGGCAGACACATATGTATGTGCATGCCTGCATTCCATTTTGGTGCCGAAAAGGTTAGGCATCACTGTTATAGGATATATCAGAATTTTCTCCAAATGGAATTTGATCTTTGAATTTACTGTGGCAAACATAAGCTTTGAATTCCTTGCTTGTAACTTCCAAAGGGTTTATAGTAGAGCTACTTCACACAAGGTTGGAAACTCCAAGTCCTCTTGAATTTTTCCTGTAACCTCATAAATGGATCAGTTTTATTAGTTTAAGGGCTGCCATACATTTATTTGCTCATACTGTTAAAGTTGAGGGAATGTACTGTCAATCCTAGGAATGGGCAAAAGGAAGGACAAAGAATTCTGCTCTTCTGCAATTCCATTATTGACAGTATATTAGAGGCATGTGATTGACAGGATATTAGAAGCATCAAAATTATCTCTCTTCCAACCAATTCATGTAATCATGTGCATGTAGCAGAGTATTAAATCCTCTTATTTAAGTGAGGATTTATATAACTTGATTGGAAAAAATGCATTCTCTGTAATATAACTTATCCCTGGCATACCATCAAGATTCACATCCATTCATCAATCCAAACCAATATTTTATCTTAGCTAATCTTGAAAAGCTAAGTGTCACATTTCCTGGCAGTGCTCAAAACTAATAAAGTTAGATTTTCATAGCATATTATTAACTAGATTTATTGAAAGGGGAAAAGACACTTATAGGTAGATAACCAGAAATCATAGCAAATGAATATATTTACTTTAGCAGCTCTAAGTTGGTTAGTCATAGGATTCCTTGATCCCCTTGTTAAGCTTCTGTTGATGTAGTATGAAATGGCTACCTCTATTTTGGATAATCTATAATATTTTGCAAACTTCCATTCCCTTTCCCTCCTGGTATGAGGAGTCCATGACACTAAACATTGTCAAATCTGGTTAATATTTGGATAATGGGAAAGAAGGTGTGAATATGAGGAGCTATGGCTAGAATAGGAAGTTGAAAAACCATCCTGAAATAAGGATACAGGAAACCACCTCTGTACCTTTGCTACAAAAAGTCCATATCATTCATGCCCTGCATCCAAGGAAGAACAACAATAAGTTTACAAGGAATTCTCTCAATAAGTGTACAACAATAAATTTAAACTCAATAAGTTTACAACAATAAGTTTACAAGGAATTCTATTCTCCAAGGCACCTGAGGGTAGAACAAGAAGCAATGGGTGGAAACTAATCAAGGAGAGAAGCAACTTAGAACTGAGGAGAAATTTCCTGACAGTTAGAACAATTAATCAGTGGAACAGCTTGCCTCCAGAAGTTGTGAATGCCCCAACACTAGAAGTCTTTAAGAAGATGTTGGATAGCCATTTGTCTGAAGCGGTATAGGGTTTCCTCCCTAGGCAGTGGGTTGGACTAGAAGACCTCCAAGGTCCCTTCCAAATCTACTATTGTATTGTATTGTATTGAATGTTATGAGTTGATTCTTGGCTTTGTCCAGAAAAAGAATCTGAAATTTAAATTCTGCAGTTTTTGATATATTCAAGCAATCACATTCATAATTACCTCCCAAACATTGATCATCAACCTCATGAGTACTCACTACTCAAATTAAATGAGGTATTTCATCTATAACAATGTTTTAATTCCAGGAAATTAACAAATCTTGGAGATTCACTGTTGGATCTGGGCAACGAGAGACAGACTGCAGACACGAAGTGACTTAACAGCTCTTTATTAGTAATAGTAGTGATCCAGCTTGCTCTGTGGTCGGAGGGTTCCCCTTTTATAGGGATCGGGTACGCCCCTCGACCAATCAGAACGATACCTGTTTCCCGCTGTAGCAGCGGACCAGAGGGGAGACTTGCCACGATATATGCTAATATCTAACACCCCTCCCCTCCTAGACGGAACGTTGCGGTAGGTAACATAGTCTTTTAGGTATGTTGGGGGTTGTCTTACTCGGGAGGAACGTCGTGGTTCTGGTTGGTCAGAATTGGTTTCCGGATCGGATGCTTTTCCCGTTCCACGTTCGGGAGGTTTCGTACCCTCGTTGCTAGGGCGTTCCGGAGTCTGCTCGGTTGCGTTTCCTGGGGGTTGCTCTGCTTCGTGCGTGCTTTCTTGTTCCAAGCTTGGTTCGCAGGTGTCGTAGTTTTCTATGATGGGGCTCTTGCGTGGCTGACTTTCTGTAGGCAGGAAAATCTCATCTTCGTTTCGAAGGTCTGAGTGCGCTAGGAGACCCCGAAGTTGATCGATGTGCCTTTTCCAGTTCCGCCCATCATCCAGTTCCAGCAGATACGATCGTGGACCCGTGATGCCAATGACCTTTGCCAGCATCCACAATGTTCCCCCTGCATAGTTGTGGGCGTATACTGAATCCCCTATGCTAAAAGACCGAATTTTGCTTGTGGAGTCTGGGAGAGCTGTGGCAGAGTAATTGGGGTGAAGACGGTCCAGGTGAGACCGTAGATGGCGGCCCATGAGTAGTTCAGCGGGGCTCCTACCCGTCGTTGCACTTGGGGTGATATGCTGAATTAAAAGGTAATGATCAATGCGTGTTTGCCAATCACCTGGACCCATCCTAGCGAGGGCCTCTTTTGCGAATCGTACCATTCTCTCCGCCTGTCCATTTGATGCCGGATGGAATGGCGAGACGAGGGCGTGCCGAATTCCCTGACCTGCTAGATATGTCTCAAATTGCATGGCCGTGAACTGGGGCCCGTTATCGGAGACCAGGAGGTCGGGCAGGCCATGGGTGGCGAAAAGTCACCGTAGAACCTTAATGACTGCCTCTGCCGTGGTTGAAGTCATTAGGACTACATCTAGCCACTTTGAGTATGCATCCACAACTATAAGGAAAGTCTGACCTTGGAATGGCCCTGCGAAATCGATGTGTATTCGCGACCAGGGTGCTTTAGGTTTCTCCCATTCTGTGGCGGGCGCTTCCGGGGGTGCTGGTCTCGATTCCTGGCATGGGTCGCAAGTAGCCACCCACTCCTCTATTTCTTTGTCCATGTTTGGCCACCAAACGTAACTTCTTGCTAACGCCTTCATTCTAACAATCCCCGGATGACCCACATGTAAAGCATCTAATACATTCCTTCGTAAAACATACGGAATAACAACTCGATCCCCCCACAATAAACAACCTTGTAACACTGAGAGTTCGTCCCATTTTGACCAAAACATTTTGAATTCCGGGCCCACGTTGCCCTTCGGCCACCCCCTCCAAACCCAAGTTTGAACTTGCTTTATTACATTGTCTTTAGAGGAGAACCTTGCAACGTCGTATGAAGAAACCGGTCCAGAGTCCAAACAGTCAATGAGCAATACCGGTACTTCTGGAGTGGGGTCTGGCAGAATGTCAGGTAATGGGCAACGGCTGAGTGCGTCTGCATGTCCGAGAGTGGAGCCCGGTCGATGAATCAATTTGTATGAGTACGCAGCCAGGAAAACAGTCCACCTGGTCATGCGTGGAGAAAGGGAGACCGGAGTGGGGCGGTTTCCCGCCAAAAGTCCCAGCAACGGTTTGTGATCTGTAATTAGTTCAAAATCGCGGCCGTAGAGGTATTCGTGGAAACGTTTTACTCCAGCTACAGCAGCCAGCGCTTCCCTGTCCATTTGGCTGTAATTCCTTTCGGCCGATGAAAGAGTTCTGGAGTAGAAGGCGATGGGTGCTTCTTTTCCGTCGGGCATCCTGTGGCTGAGGACTGCTCCAACTCCGAAGGGTGATGCGTCGCAGGTAAATAACAGCGGTAGGGTCTGGCTGTATTGGACAAGCAGTGAGTCAGTGGTGAGCAGGCGCTTTACCCCGGCGAAAGCTGCAGCTTCGGATCGTCCCCATTTCCATGGTGCGTTCCTCTGGAGTAGACGGTGTAGTGGCTCAGCAACGGTCGCCTTCTGCCTCAGAAAAACGCTTTAGAAGTTAAGTAGTCCGAGGAAGGCCTGCAACTCGGTCTGATTTCATGGTGTGGGGGCGTCCTGGATCGCCTTAATTTTCTTTGAAGTGGGGTGTATTCCCTGACCATCGATTCTATAACCCAGGAATTCTACGCTAGGCACGTTAATTTGGCATTTTTCCTTTTTGAGGCGGAGACCCTTTTCTCTGATTCTGGCCAAAACAGTTCTGACTCTTTTATTTAATTGCTCCTCGTTTGCAGCGGACACCAAGATGTCGTCAAAATAGGGGACGACTCCCGGTATCCCTTGCAAAAGTCGTTCCATGACGCTCTGGAACAATCCTGGGGCAATACTCACACCGAATTGTAGCCGGTTGCATTTGAATGCTCCTCTATGCGTCACTATAGTTTGGGCCTCCGCTGTGGCGCTATCAACTGGCAGTTGCTGGTAAGCTTGTGCCATGTCTAACTTAGCAAATACCTTTCCTGGCCCCAACGAGTGCAATAAGTGCTGTACTACAGGCACAGGGTATGCGCTCTGTTGTAGCGTGACATTAATTGTGCATTTATAGTCCGCGCAGATGCGGACTGATCCTTCTGGTTTGACTGGGGTCACGATGGGTGTTTCCCAGCGCGCGTGATCTACCGGCTCAAGGATTCCTTGCTCCACTAACTTATCTATTTCCTTATCTATTTTTGGGCGGAGTGCAAAAAGCACTCGTCTCGGTTTAAGTCGGATTGGCGCCACTTTGGGGTCTAAATTGAATGATATTGGTTTACCCACATACTTACCAAGACCGGGGCTGAACACATCCTCGAACTCCTTAAAAATCAGTTCAGCGCTGCTGTTTCTCACGGCGTTGATTCCGGTGACTTCTAACCCCAGGGCTTCAAACCAATCAAGCCCCAGAAGGTTCTGTAATGGCGCGCTGGCAATGGTCACGGGCAGCTGGGCTTCGATGTCCTTGAAACGGATGTGGAATGTGCCTTGGCCCACGATGGAGACTTGGTTCCCCTGGTAGTCTCGTAGCAGGACGTCTGGAGCGCGTAGTTGGCTCTTTCTGAGGCTAGGGATAGCCTGTTTCATGGATGCCCATGAAATAATCGTCAGGGTCGATCCTGTGTCAACTTCTAGCTCGCAGGGTGAGCCCTCCAAGAGGACTGTGACTCTCAGCCTTTTTGGCCGCTTAGGGCGGACCTGATGTATTGTGGTGAGATACGTTCGCAACTCCTCTCTCTGGGTCAACTCTATCTCATCGTCTACATCCTGAAAATACTCTCGTTGAGCGTCTTGATAGAACGCTCTTTCAGCTCTTTGTGTGTATTCTCTCTGGGGATACGCTCGCTCAGCTCCTTGTGAGTAATCTCTCTGGGGATACGCTCGTTCAGCTCTTTGGAAATTTTCTCTCTGGGTAAACACTTGTGGATTTCTCTCTGGGCGCCCTTTTTGATTTCGCCAAGCCCCTGGGTTGGGCTTCTGTTGGCGGTACATGGGTGGCTGCCGTGAGGCAGGGACTCCGCTCCGGCACACTCGTGCGATGTGCCCAAGTTTGTTGCAGTGCGAACAAACAACGTTCCTGAACCTACAAGTAGACCTGGGGTGATTCCCTCCGCAGCTTGCGCAGGGCGGCAAACGGAATCCGGGTCTCCCCCCAGGCCTCAAGTGACTGCTCTGCATCAGGTGACTGTCCTCGAACTCGGGATTCTCGTAGTCGGGGCTTGTGTCCTCGTAGTGTACTCTGGTTTGTCTTGGTGCTGGCTGGTTTACGTTGGCCCCTTGTTGTATGGTCACCGATGATTTCTCCGCTGACTCTGACGCTCTTGCTTTGTTTAGCGCTATCTGTAGGGTTAAATTCGGGTTTGCCAACAGCTTCTTTTGTAGCGAAATGTCTCTTAACCCACAGATGAGCTGCGCTAAGATGTGCTCGTCCAGATCCCTGAACTCGCAGTGAGTTGCTGCTTTTCGTAGGGCTGCAACATATTGATTTATGGATTCTCCCGCCTTCTGGTTCCTCGTGTTGAATTCCTTGCGGCAGACATGGCGGGAAGGTTTTGGCGCGTAATGAGTTTGCAGAGCCTGTTGCAACGCCGTCCACGATACTGCCTGTATTGGAGTAGGCGCGGTGAGGTCTCTGGCCGTATTGAAGACTTCCTTCCGGCAGTAGTCGAGGAAGATGTTTTTCTTCCTCACGTCGGTGATCCCCGTGTATTCGTTCGCTTCGAGGAAACACTCGAAACGAATCATGAAGGCTTCCCATTCGTCGTTTGCTGGGTCGAAAGGAGCAGGGGGAGCATGCATCGCCATCTTCTCTGTTTGAATTTGCCGCGCTGCGGTGATCTGAGATGGCTGCCGGAATTTCTGCCGAATTCCTGGGCTGGATCAAATCCGGAGATTCTGGAGGTAGCGTTCTTCGTCCTATCTGCCTCTCGATCCCACCTTCGTCGCCAATGTTGGATCTGGGCAACGAGAGACAGACTGCGGACACGAAGTGACTTAACAGCTCTTTATTAGTAATAGTAGTGATCCAGCTTGCTCTGTGGTTGGAGGGTTCCCCTTTTATAGGGATTGGGTACGCCCCTCGACCAATCAGAACGATACCTGTTTCCCGCTGTAGCAGCGGACCAGAGGGGAGACTTGCCACGATATATGCTAATATCTAACATTCACTGTTGTTGTTTATTCAACAAGCTTAACTTGGTTACTCAATTATCCAGTTTTGGGTTTGCACACTATAGGTAAAGGTAAAGGTTCCCCTTGCACATATGTACTAGTCATTCCCAACTCTGGGGTGTGTGTGTGTGTGCTCATCTCCGTTTCAAAGCCAGCACTATCCAAAGATGTCTCTGTGGTCATGTGGACGACATGACTAAATGGCCCAGGTGCACAGAACACAGTTACCTCCCACCAAAGGTGGTTCCTATTTGTCTACTTGGATTTTTAATACATTTTCAAACTGCTAGGTTGGCAGAAGCTGGGACAAGTAACGGGAGCTCACTCCGTTACATGGGACTAGGGATTTGATCCGCCAAACTGCTGACCTTTCTGATCGACAAGCTCAATGTCTTAGCCACTGAGCTACCGTATCCCTCATTATTGCACAATAAATTGAGCAATAAAATATAACAAATAAGATGGATTTGAAGTTCACACCTAGTTTCCCCCCCCCAAAAAAAAAAGAACTAAAGAAATTCAGCAATTATGCAGTGCAGTTACTACTTTTGTAATAAACCTGGTTTGATTAAGTATGTTAACTGTCTCTAATGGATGAAACTAGACTAAGATCATTATTGTCATGAAGATCTTTTTGAACATGAATGGGCATGGTGTTTAAAAACCCATTTATACAGTTTTAAAACACTTTCTTGGAGATACGCTCTCTAAGGCTGTTGAGCTATCATACCTAATTTTCAGTAGAACAGCTTCATAAATTCCTAGCACATATAAAGAAGAATTTCTTATTTAAACAAATTGAGTGATTCTGTAACGATGAAGCACAGCAAAGACATTTATATCTAGAAAAAGAATCCTAGCACATATCAATGAAGTGCTTGATCAAATTTGCATGATATTAAAATGATGTTTTTTTTTAAACTATGCACTTAATGACATTTTGCTAACTGTAGACAAAATTGCTGGGTTTGAAGAGTTGGTCTTAAGATTCTAGCAAATTAATGCAAGAAGTTTTTGAATCCAAATTCTAGCAAGCTGAACTAAACTCAACCGCCAACTCAGTGATGTTTTTACCTGTTCATGCTAGACTTAGAATTTATTTATTTTCTACAGCACGTGTGGTTTGGTCGTAATGTTAATTTATACTGAAGTTAAGAAAAACAGACTTTTGAGGTAAAGCTTCCAAGGAAACAATTCAAATTTTTTTTGGAGTCAGTTTTCGTTTTCAAAATAGTACTTGCTCTAGGAAACACTGTTCTGCTTACATATAGCCGTGATGGCAAACCTATGGCATGTGTGCCAGAAGTGACACGCGGGGCCATGTTGCCTGGCATGTGTGGCTTTGCCCGTTCCTCTTCCGGGTTTCTGGCACACATGCACATGCGACAATCAGCTGCCCTTTGCATATGCGTCAGTGTTGGAAACCGGAAGAGTTGGTCTCCTGTTTTCCAGTGTAAGTATGCACACCAGCCAGCTGATTGCTGCATGCGCATGAGCAGCACTAACCGGAAGACTTGCTGGAAGCCACACATGCATGCGCCAGAAACTAGAAGTTCATTTTCTGGCATGCCTGGGCAGCTCCTCTTCCTGGTTGCGGCCCAGATGAATGTGCAAAGCACGTGCAAAGTGCGCGTGCATGCTTGAAGTGCTCTCTTTTTAGCACTCAGTGCTGAAAAAGTTCACCATCACTGACCTATAGGTTAAAAACATATGATCATTATGCTGATCATCAAAATCAGAATAACACAAACACTCTTTCAAGATAGCAGTGAAGGCTTTGATTCATAGCTGACTCACTTAACCAATGTATTCTGCTTGGTGTTTTTAAATCTTCAAAATGTTAATCTTAATCCAGTTATGAAGCATGCAGTTTCCAAATATTTAATGGTTAGCAATTTGTGAATCAGCCTATCTTTGTTCTGCATCGGTGCAGCACATTATTCCACTTCATCATATTATCTGTGTGTTTTTTTCCCCCAAACTGCTAAAAATTAGACACATTTTGTCCTACGTAATACTTATTATGATTCACACTTCTATTGAATACATTTCCATTATCTATGATGTTGTTTCTTGGGAGGTGGGGGGCATATACATTGTTTTAATATGTAAAGTCATGCCTATAGCACCCAATACAGTAGGGTACTTTAGGAATGACACCATGCTTACCATATGAGACATGAAAGCTATATTAGATATTGTCTGAATAAACCCCTACCCCAAATCAGTGGTGGGTTTCTACCAGCTTTACTACAGTTCACTCATGCGCACGCTCTCTCGCAACACTTCTGTACATGTGCAGACGCGTCCAGGTGGAGGGCGGAGACTCCTGCCTCCAACATTACCAGTTCGGCAGAACCGGGACCAACTCACTTCTGCCCCAAATCCTTTGAAAGGGTATTGCAACCTTGATGTAAGGACTTGAATGTGTAAACAAATACTCTGATGTTGTGGTTTAAAAGGCATATTTACAGTCTGATTCTAATTAATTGTCTTTTCCACTATCTCCATTTCATGTACTCTTAAATGTCACTGTCTAATTACAACAATTAAAGAGATAAGGATTTTCACTTGATACTTGGCTCCACATTTTCAGTAAAGTTAATTTGTGGCCAGGGAAAGTCCCTCTGATTCTGTCTTCGTGCAGGCTCTTAACTGTCTCTAAAATCTAATTATCATTGCACACTGGTATACTTAATTGATTTTTTTTAAAAAAAAATCCAAATGGCAAAGAAAGCACTAAAGAAACCAAAAATGGAGAGAGAAACAGCTGAGGCAAGGGAGTAGCTGTTTCATCATTATAAAGGATGACCTGATTATTTATCTAAAAATCATTAATGCTTAGCAGTAAAAGATTATTTATACTAATTAAATAAGAGGGCTGTAAAACTCAGAACTTTCCATAATGCATATGCTGTGCTATTGTTTCAGAAGACAGAGAAGGTGCGGAGTGGTGGGATTCCATTTTTTTTTTACTACTGGTTGTGTGGCTTGGTGGGCATGGCTCAGTGGGCATGGCAGGGGAAGGATACTGTAAAATCCCCATTTCCTCCCCACTCCAGGGGAAATTAATGCAAAATCCCCATTCGCTCCCGATCAGCTGGGACTCGGGAGGCAGAGAATAGATGGGGGGGCAGGGCTAGTCAGAGGTGGTATTTACCGATTCTCTGAACTACTCAAAATTTCTGCTACCGGTTCTCCAGAACTGGTCAGAACCTGCTGAATACCACACCTGGAGGTGGGGCAAAGCAGCACCCAGCAAAAGAACTGCCATCACTCTCTGAAAAGGAGGGCACGGAATTATTGCCTCCTCCCAATGCAAGACCTTAGTGGTCTGCAAAGAGAGTAGTGCAAAAATGTTCAAGAAGATGCTCGCACAGAAAGATTCTGGTCTTTCTAAGTCAGGGGTGTCAAACTCAAGGCCCATGGGCCAGATCTGGCCCACAGCGTGTTTGGATCTGGCCTGGAAACAGCAAAGAGCCAGTCTGTGATGCCTCTGCCCTCTTGAGCTCCATTTTCTGCTGCAACAGCCTCCTCCAACCCTCTGCCAATGAAAACAGAGCTCATGAGGGCCATGCATGAACCTCCCAAGCTCTGGTTTTACTGGCAGAGCACTCAGGCCACCAAAGGCACCCCAAACATGAGGGACATTGAGCAGGATATGCCACCCTGGCCACACCCACCACCGAGGTCAAACATAACCCTGATGTGGCCCTCAATGAAATTGAGTTTTACACTCCTGTTCTAAGTGACCAACATCAGGGCTGCTTCTTTTAAAATGGAGCTGCAAGTATAAACTCTCTGTTAATAACAACTGCCAATTAGCTTCCACTCTGTGTAGCTTGCAAGATTCATGAACTCCTGATTTTGAACCAAGACTAGACAATGACCAGATGACTAGAGTTTCTAGTAGTGCCCCACTCAGCCTTTGGCTATAACCCATCCAAGGTTATAAAACTATATCGGGATTTCTGATAACTATATCTTTTATGCAAGTCTATTTTTATAGATTGTTACTTTTATCCCATATGACAATCAATCAATCAATCAATCCATCAGAATAGAACTGGAAGGAACCGGTTGGAGGTCTTCTAGTTCAACCTCCTGCTGAAGCAAGAGATCCTATACCATTTCAGACAAGTGATCATCTAGTCTCTGCTTAAAAACTTGCAGTGTTGAAGCATCCACAACTTCTGAAGTCAAACTGTTCCACTGGTTAATTTTTCTCACTGTTAGGAAGTTTCTCCTTAATTCCAGGTTGCATCTCTCTTTGATTAGTTTCCATCCATTTTTTCTTGTCTTTCCTTTTTGTGCTTTGGAAAATAAATATGGCAGGCTCTCAAATATTGGAATATTGCTATAGGACAATATCAAAGCCAAAGACTGAATATCATTGGGAGAGAGATAGAGGGACAGAGGAACATTTGACATACAGAAATGGACACACACACACAGAGAGACAGAGAGACAGAGAGATGGAGGGAGACAGACAGACAGACACGGAGACACAGAGAGAGAAGGAGGGTGAGAGAGAGAGAGAGAGGAAGAGGAGGGGAGAGAGAGGGAGAGGAAAAATTAGGTTTGTTTTCTTTCCAAAGAAAACACATTATATGTTACTGTATAAAAACCATTAGTGATTAGATCACTTGGAGATCCAGGAAAGAATTTCTATCTTGTCACAATAGATAGTTTATCTGCATTAATACTAAATCAAAGGAGGACATACAAAAGAGGAGGAAGATAGGACTGATTTCAACACAAACCTGTGATTACAGCAAGCTTTAAAAGAACAACAAGAATTATCTGTACAATAAAAATTAATTTGAGCTTAAAATATTGGCAGGAGGGAACAACAAGGTTTCATTATATAGTTGTAATGAATAGTGAACTGCTTATGCACTGCTATGGACCAAATATCTCTGCATTGTATAAAAAATAATTTTATCGATTTTTATCTCTTTAGGCATTGACACCAGGATAAGGATTAAAACTGTAGGAGAATAATGTATCTCTTATTATTGTTGGAAGCATATTGTGTGCAAGAAATAAGTATCAATTTTTTTTTTTATTGCTAGTTGCTACCCATAATGAGAGCACATTAAATCTGGGGAAAAGATGATGATGGTATAATTTTGATTTAATATCTATTTCCATCCTTCATTGCCCCATTTCTTTGCTTTTTCGTCTGCTACAGCTTAATGAATAATATCTATGTTTGGTCCATATAAGATCTATGGCCATTTCCATGACTGTTCTTAATTGCACAGCATTTCTTCCTCATAGGAAGGAAGTCTGTGGACAAGAAAATGATAAAACTTTCACCATTTTACCTAACCTGCTAAACTTCCAGGCACAGGAAATATATTGAATGGTAAAATATTTGGTCACATGAGAGCCTCGTGCTTTTTGGTGGAAAACTTGGATGTCTAAATTGCATCCTTTTGTTGTTGATGTTTTAGCTTCAGATCAGAGGTGGTATTCAGCAAGTTCTGATCAGTGGAGATTTTGAGTAGTCTGGAAAACTGGTAAATACCATTTCTGACTGGCCCCACCCCCATCTATTCTGCACCCCCCCCCCAAGTCCCAGCTGATCAAGAGGGAATGGGGATTTTGCAGTAACCTTCCCCTGGAGTGGGGAGGGAATGGAGATTTTACAATATTCTTCCCCTGCCAAGGACACCAAGCCACGCCCAGAGAACCAGTAGTAAAAAAATTGAATTATTAGTTTATTGACACAAAAATTTTAGCCAAAGGCACTGGATGGACTACCATACTCTATTTAGATTTCCTATTAGTAAGAATGAAGGCAGTCACATAGACATGGGCTCTCTTTGAAGTCTCGAAATAATATGAGGAATGAATCTGTCTGTCTGTCTGTCTGTCCGTCCATCCCTCCCTCCATCCCTCCATCCCTCCCTCCATCCATCCATCCATCCATCCACCACCATCTATCTATCTATCTATCTATCTATCTATCTATCTATCTATCTATCTATCTATCTATCTATCATCTATCTATCTTTCTATCTATCTATCATCATCTATCCATCCATCCACCCACCCACCTATCATCTCTCTCCCTCTCTCTCTCTCTCTCTCTCTCTCTCTCTCTCTCTCTCTTTCTCTCTCCCACTCTGTGTGCTTGTGTGCCTGTGTGCCTGTGTGTATGTGTGTGTATGTGTATGTGTTTGTGTGTGTGTCTGTGTTGAAGAGCAAGAGCTGAACAATTGTCTTTTCTTTCTTTTTCAGAAAGTTTTTTTTTTATTTTCAAAACAAACACAACACATCCTTCTTTACATACTGTAGAAAGTGTATCAGTTGGTTACAAAACAGTTGCCTTTTCAAAGTAATAAAGTAAGAGTCCCACTTTCTCAGTTAGTAACTGTTTCCTGTAAGTACACTCATGTGGCTTCATATTCATGCATACAGGTTTCTCAAGACATAATTATTAAAAGCAGGACATCATTTCCCGTCTTGGATAACAGAGGCACAAAATTTGGGTTTAGCTTCCTTTTTTCATCCTCCTGATTTACCAATATTTTCGAACAGCAACCCTAGCGGTGCCTGGCACTTTGCCCAATGTTGCTGCAAAATTCTTTTAACTAGGGATTTTACCAGACAGTGTTTAAATAGCAGTTTGTTTTATGGTGCCTAATATGCTGAGGAAGATCCTTTAGGAGCCTTGAAATATTCATGGGGCTGAGCCATTGCAATCACTCCCTTGTGTATCTTCTCATTTCACAGGAACTAAATAAAAAAAATCAGTTCTTTGGGTGTCAGCAATATTGGGAACCTTCAAAAGCAAACTTTTTGCAAAGAAACTCTTGCTGGACTTCTGAAGCTTAAAGTGAATCTACGTAACTGCTGTGGAAAAGATCACTCACACTGTTAGAATTATACTTATCAAAGATTGTTCACAGTGGTTGGTCTACTCATGGAACATAATTGTCAAGTATCTGCAGAGAAAGATATTGGGAACCAAGGAACTTTGAGTTTTGTTTATTCATAAACTATATTAGATCTATGTTAGGTGTTCCTTTACATATTTCCTACTCAACCTATAAGGAACTCAGTCCAATTTTAAATATTACTGGCCAGAGAACATTTGGAATGGTGGCACACACAAAAATATTTAGAATAACAGAGTTGGAAGAGACTTTGGAGGTCTTCTAGTCCAGTCTCCTGCTTAGGCAGGAAACTCTACACCACTTCAGACAAATGGTTATCCAACATCTTCTTAAAAACTTTCAACGTTGGAGCATTCACAACTTCTGGAGGCAAGTTGTTCTACTGATTAATTGTTCTGTCAGGAAATTTCTCCTTAATTCTAAGTTGCTTCTCTCCTTGATTAGTTTCCATCCATTGCTTCTTATCCAGCCCTCAGGTGCTTTGGAGAATATTTTGACTCCCTCTTCTTTGTGGCAACCCTTGAGATATTAGAACACTGCTATCATGTCTCCCTTAGTCCTTCTTTTCATTAAAGTAGACATAAAAGGTTCCTGCAACCGTTCTTCATATGTTTTAGCCTCCAGTCCCCTAATCATCTTTGTTGCTCTTCTTTGCACTCTTTCTAGAGTCTCCACATCTTTTCTACATCATAGCGACCAAAACTGGATGCAGTATTC
This sequence comes from Natrix helvetica, assembly GCF_964273705.1. Lineage (NCBI taxonomy): Eukaryota > Metazoa > Chordata > Lepidosauria > Squamata > Natricidae > Natrix > Natrix helvetica. Next base: position 18,340,519 of record NC_138549.1, on the reverse strand, counting down.
CAAGTGTGGCCTTACCAAGGTACTGTAAAGTGGTATTAACACTTCACATGATCTTGATTCTATTACTCTGTTTAAGTAGCCTAGAACTGTGTTGGCTTTTTTGGCAGCTGCTGCAAACTGCTCACTCATATTTAAATGGTTGTCCACTAAAACTTTGTGGATCTCAGGCCCCTGCAATAGATGAAAGGAACTTTGTTCTTTATCTTTTAACTTTTTAGAAATTGATTTGCATGCTGGATTCTTTGGAAATAATATGGTATTAGCTGAGTCATATGTTTGTATAGAACCATAATAGAATAGCAGATGGTAAACAAAGCATCACTTGACAGACAATTCTCATATCAAAGCTACATTAGCAATCCGAAGCTTTGGGATCACTTTTAATCACAATAGGCTCCAGAAGAATAAAGCATATCCTTCTGTGATCAACCTTCAGCAAATTATTCTTTTCAAGGCAATTCCAATGCAGGCAATTTCAGGAGCTTGGAATAAACAAAGTCCATCTGAATCCAACTATCCTGAGCCCATAATTAACATTCACTTTAAAAAGAGATTTGAAGAGATGTTTTACGGCAATTTTAAACCCAACTAAATTAATTGCAAAGGAGTGTTTCTCGTAGACTTGAATGAAAAATGTTGGTTAGGAGTCAGATTTGGCTTACCTGACTAGTTCTCAAGGCAGTTAACAACACTGGAAAGCAAAACACACATTTTTTAAAAAAAAAATAAGCATAATATTAACCTAAGTATTGAAATAATCTAGCTACTAAAGATGTTGAAACAATGAAAATAGCAATAGCACTTAGATTTATATACCGCTTTACAGTGCTTTATAGGCCTCTCTAAGCAGTTTGCAGAGTCAACATCTTGCCACCAACAATCTGGGTCTTCATTTTGCTAACTTTGGAAGGATAGAAGACTAAATCAACCATGAGTCGGTCAAAATTGAAGTGCCGAATGGCAAGCAACTGGCAATCAGCAGAAATAACCCCAGTACTGTACTCTAACCCCCGTGCCACCACAGGATAGAAGACTAAATCAACCATGAGTCGGTCAAAATTGAAGTGCCGAACGGCAAGCAACTGGCAATCAGCAGAAATAACCCCAGTACTGTACTCTAACCCACGTGCCACCACAGCTCATGTATAAATGTTTAATTCCCCCAAATAAATGTTTAATTCCCTTAAACCAAAAGAGATTATGAATGTTTTTCAGAAACAGCATTAAAGTAATTTATTTTAACAAGCATGCAAATGAGAACATTAATATATAGGGGTTTAGTGACCTCAGTTATTTTATTGCTGGCATACTAACTTGCAACACATAATATGTAATATATTTCATGAAGTTCCAGTGCTAAATCCAAGCAGGTATGTGCTAACCAGAATAGAATAAATACATGGAAACACTGTGGAAAAGTACACTTAAGTGCAATAAAAGTATGCTGTTAATTAATAAAATACAACCTTTGACATGAGTGGGAAAACATGCTTAATGGATTAACTTTCATGTATCAGTGATTTTAAAACTGTGTGTGTTATTTTCTTTGAGTATATCTATTAATATCTTTGCACATCCCCATGTGAGCAATTTTCCCATCATTTTATCTTGCTAATAGGGGAGGCCAATCCAGGTGTTTTTTATTATCTAATTGGCACCCAGTCGGGAGACAGAGTAAAATATTAATGCAAGGCACATCCAATTTAGTTTTCTGTCAAAATGGACACAGTAGATGATCCAATATATGCAATCTAAGACTTAAGAAGAAATAATGAACAACTCATGTTTAATAAAGTTAGCTTAGTATAACCTGGAAAATAAAATAGGTCATAACAAGTGCTGATTTCATTCAGTGGGTTTTAATCTTTGTGTTTAGAGAAAAAATGAGTTTAAAAGTATGCAATTTTAAGATAGTAATTTTATTCGCTTACAGTCAAGTCTAGCTATTTGGGTGAAAATTGTTCAACTCTTGACCAATTTAAAGGAAGAATGGAAAGTTCAGGAAAATTAACTCCTGAGTAATGTCTCTTGGCCTTTGCTTTCTCTTGGATTAAATGTGGATGGGGAAATCAGCCTTTGGAAGTAGCAAATGTCAAAGGAATTATAAAACAGTCCAAGTTTCTGTGGCCATTACTTAAAGAGATGTTTATTAGGTGTTATCTGTCAGCAATCCCACTCAACAGAAAATCAGATCTGAACGCCCAACTTCAATAAAGTAACCATAATGGCATCAAGAATGTCATGAAAGCAATTTGTGTTAAGTGTGTGTGTGTTTATCGTATGTGGAATTGTACGTTCACCCTACTTCAATAAACAAAGAATAATCCTCCAGTTAAGACATAAGTCTTAACTGAAGAAATTTAGATTCAAATCCTCATTCATCCCAGAAGCTCTTTGAAGTATAGGGGGAATTGTTCTTTTTGGACTTAATTTATATCATTGGGATGTTGTAGAAGATAACACAGATGAAAGTTATTACAAGTCATGAACCTGGACCTTCTCTAGAGGAAGGTAAGATAGAAGTGCATTCGGATAGTAAGAGAAATATGGTGTCTGAATATACTACAAATACTGCTGAAGCAAAAAAAATATATACACAAAACTAAGACAATAGAGCAATATAATATGTGATTTACATGTCTATTTCCTTGAAGCAGCTTAAGAAAATAATGCCTCTTCTGTAGTTATAGCACATTGACCAGAACATGTAAAATGATTGTCTTTCAGGTGTTGTAGGATAATTCCAAAGTGTGTTTTATTCTAATATATCTGAATATGATATCTATCATCTATCTATCTATCTATCTATCTATCTATCTATCTATCTATCTATCTATCTATCTATCTATCTATCTATCTATCTATCTATCTATCTATCTGTAAAGGTTCCTCTCGCACATATGTGCTAGTTGCTCCCAACTCTAGGGGGCAGTGCTCATCTCTGTTTCAAAGCTGAAGAGCCAGCATTGTCCAAAGATGTTTCCATGGTTATGTGGCTGGCATGACTAAATGCCGAAAGCACATGGAACGGGGTTACATTTCCACCAAAAGTGGTCTCTATTTTTCTACTTGCATTTTTTACATGCTTTCAAACTGCTTAGGTTGGCAGAATCTGGGACAAGTAACGGGAGCTCACTCCATTACGTGGCACTAGGGATTCTAACTGTGGAACTGCCAACCTTTATGATTGACAAGCTCAGCATCTTAGCCACTGAGCCACTGCATCCTAATGTGTGTGTGTGTGTGTGTGTGTGTGTGTGTGTGTGTGTATGTATGTATGTATGTATCTACACACACACACACACACACACATATGTATGTATATTGTATTTGTGCTGATAAATAAATAAAAGGAGACTAGTATAGATCTATTTCAAGCTATTTAGCTCTCATCAGCTAGCCGTACCCTTACTGGGATTTGAACCTGGACTGTATTACATATTAGGCAGATGTATTAGCCACTAAGCCACAGGCTCTCCTCCTTATCAGATAGATAGAGCTATCTATCTTTCTCGGCCCATTGGAGATCAATTCATAAATATCTCAAGAGAGATAGGCATGCTTCAAAAATCAATTCTGAGTTCACCAGAAGAAAGATAGCCCTTCAATGCATTCTTGGGAATTGCACAGTGTGGATTAACCAGAACTATAACACAAGCAGTATTAGGAGATGGACAATTTCAAGTGGACTATTTCAAATCCCACCTCAGATACTGGTATATTTGAGGACCCCTGTTTTCAATAGTTTATCCACTCCTACTTTTGTAATATGCTTCAATATGGACATAGATACCCGATGCAGTTCCTTAATATGAATGTAGTTCCACACTTTCCACAATCTCTAACCCTATGTAAATATCGTCTTTTAGATTAGGGATGGTCTTCCAAACATTGGGAACTATGGCCAATGGTGTGTGCTGTGAGAATTGTAGTTTAGCAACTTCTTGAAGACCATACAAAGTCCAGATTGCATTAGATTGTTATACCCAATTGCTTTTTATGTGCCCCCCATTCATTTGGAAATGTTTGCTTTCTGAACTTTACTGGACCTAGAAAGCAATTAAATCCTTTTAAGCAAGCCTGTAATCTTAATGTGCACAGGAAATCAATTTTGCACTCTTCGCTTTCTCCAGCCCAGAGATTCACTCAGAATTCAATTTTACTGAACAATAACAATAAAAGCCTAAAATACATATCTTTGGCTTAGAGTATTATCTTGTGCAAGCTAAAAAATTTCCAAAGGATAGTGTGAAACCTTTTTAGTCTGCCAAACTGCTATGCAGTGTTGCATAAGGAATGTTAGGAAATCACACCAAGATTACAAGCTAATAGTTAAACTCTTGTTGCATCCCAGATGTATTGTCATGACCAAGATGGAGTCCATCACCTCAATGCTTAATTGATTAATTGGTGAAGTTCTTCTGCTAGGAAGCTGCACCTAGTAGTTGCTTGTTTATATTTTAATATTAGGAAATGTGTCTGTTTAATAACGGTTTGGTTTAAATCAGTGGTGAAATTCATTTTTCTTTACTACCAGTTCTGTGGGTGTGGCTTGATGGACATTGCAGGGGAAGGATACTGCAAAATCTCCTTTCCCTTCCCACTCCCGGGGAAGGATACTGAAAAATCTCCATTCCCTCCCCACTCCAAAGGAAGGATACTGCAAAATCTCCATTCCCTCCCCACTCCAGAGGAAGGATACTGCAAAATCTCCATTCCCTCCCCAATCCAGGGGAAGGTTACTGCAAAATTTCCATTCCCTCCCCACTTCTGGGGAAGGATACTGCAAAATCTCCATTCCCTCCCCACTCTGGCGCCAGCCAGAGTGGATTTTGCTGGTTTTCCGAACTACTGTTGCCATGTAACATCCCTAGGTTATTTCAACCTGAAGGCTGTGCTACCTTAGAAAATTTTTTCGATTGTTCTGTTTACCAGCTGAGCTTCTTCTTTTTTTTAAAGTGCTGGTGCTACATTTCAAATTTCCATAAAACTAATGTTTTCTTTGATATGCTACAACAATACAATACAATAGTAGAATTGGAAGGGACCTTGGAGGTCTTCTAGTCCAACCCCCTGCCTAGGCAGGAAACCCTATACCATTTCAGACATATGGCTATCCAACTTCTTATTAAAGACTTCCAGTGTTGGGGCATTCACAACTTCTGGAGGCAAGCTGTTCCACTGATTAATTGTTCTAACTGTCAGGAAGTTTCTCCTCAGTTCTAAGTTGCTTCTCTCGATTAGTTTCCACCCATTGCTTCTTGTTCTACCCCCAGGTGCCTTGGAGAATAGTTTGACTCCCTCTTCTTTGTGGCAACCCCTGAGAACCTGTGATTTTATCAGTGTTTTTGCTGGTTTTGCACCATGCAACCACTGGTTTATGTGCTACAGCTATCCTAGCTGGGGGGGGGGGTTGCGGGGTGGGTGGGAATGAAAAATATCCCTTGATGCCTTTTCAGATCCTCTTCTTATGATATGCTTAGATCCCACCACCCACTTTTGTATGAGATTGGAGGAAAAAATAACACAACATTAAGTTAGGACAAGGAATTATGATGTAGAAGAGCAAGCAATCTGTTTTTATTTCCTTTTGCCTCAATTGGTAGTGAGGACATATTTTTACTCAAGGACCTGTGGTAGCTCAGGCAATGCAATCATTAACCTACATGTTTTTCCCCCTTGATCTTAGTGTTTTAAGTTCAGAAAGAACAATGACAAACATTTTCAAATTGCTGTTGAAGGCTTGAAGAACAGAAAATGTTCCGTACTGAAAGTACTCTAAGTTGTAAAGAAGTGAAGGAGGGAATGCTTTTTTTTTCTTCTTCCCCCATTTCTCTAGAGTTGAATTAGCTGTATTTGTCAGTTCTGGATTTGATTACTGATTTCCCATAATGCAAATCTGTGATTTTATTAGCATTTCTCCAGGAGTGAGTTGATTGCCTAACAGTAGCTCTGAGTCCTTTTGCCTATTTGCCAACAGATGCCCAGGAAGACTTACATTTGGCAAAGTCCTTGTTGACCTAGGCAAGAGCTAATCCAGTATGACTTTTTTTTCCCCTTTGGCTTTCTCACTATTGTAGAAAGTTAGCCACCACCCCTCTCCTAGAAGAATGAAATATTTTGAGAAATATTGTTCTTGAACAGGAAGTTCAAGTTGAAAGCCCAAGAGAAGGTATAAATACCCCCCCACACACACACACACTCAACTCCATGTGGTCAGCTGCATCATAACCATGTACTTAATTGTTCTGTTCATCATTAATCTTTCCATGCTTCCAGTGACTTTCTCCTGGCTTGGAACTGGATATTTTTTCCAACACTATATTAAACGGGTTAGTGAATACCTTCAATTTGCTTCTTCTGCTAAGGCCTGTCTGGCATGGATAAAATATGCAATACAATATACTTTTGCATAACTCAACCTCATCAAGCATCACAAGTCCTTTCCTTATGACATTCACATTCTAGCACTAGTGAGACTTAATAATTAAAGTTGTAACCAAGGACCAAAGAATTATTAAGGTTCTGTAGCATCTAAGAAGGATGATGATGATGATGATGATGATGATGATGATGATGATGATGATGATTTGGTTAATCTTTTGTGAGATTCACAGCCTTTGGGGCTGGTTGATAGCCTAACAGCTCGAGTCCTAACCAAGGACCTAGGAACTGTTAAGGTAATGTCAGAGGATATAAGTTGTTCCAAGTAGGGTGGTTTTTTGTAGAGTCATAATGTTCAAGTCAGGTAAATTTAGAATGATCAAATAGCGAGTAGGTAGCCCTTTAGGTATTGCTCCAAGGGCTCCAATTACAATTGGGACAACACATGATTTCTTTTTCCACAGTCGCTCAACCTCAATTTGCAAGGCCCAGTACTTTGTGATTTTTTTCTTGCTGTTTATCTTCAATTTGTGCATCACCAGGTATTGCAATATCAATGAACCATACTTTTTTCTTTTCAATTATTGTTATGTCAGGTGTGTTGTAGGCCAAGTGCCTGCCAGTCTGGATTCTGAAGTCCCACAAGATTATTATTATTATTATTATTATTGTTGTTGTTGTTGTTGTTGTTGTTGTTGTTGTTCATCACATAGCCATTCAGATGGGTATAAATCCAACCAATCATTCAAATGTATATTTAACATAGACGTATCCTTTCCAGATACCTACTTAATTTCTGGTCTCAAAACAGCTATATAGGTTCGGCTCCCTAGTAATCAGTAATTAAAATTTGTTTTTCCTGCTTAAAATTAACTCTGGCAATATATCAGTTTTAAGATGAAAGAACAGCTCTGATTTAAAGTAGCACAGTTTTAAATGTGTTCTGTAGTGATGTAGTACTGTTCTGGCTTGGGAGAAGAGAGAGTTATTCATGAGTTGCATGGTAGTAAATCAATGAGATTTGAGCCATTATTGCAAAGATAAAAACAAAAGTCAGAACAATTGACTTCAGATCTCTATCTTTTTCCCCGAATCAGTGAGAAATGCATTTGCCTGTGGCACTAAATGTTAAAAATTCAATACTTGGCAAGATATGATACATTTCCAGAAGCAGGACAGGAATGATAGTTGTAGAAGCGGAGGAGAACAGAGTGATTCAAACGCCAAAGAGCAAAATGGACATTTCTCTCATTTTTAATAGATTGAAAATTGCTAAGGGTTTTGTTAAACCACTCCTGATATCACAACAATTAATCTAGATGGCATTTTTCATAGTGCATTTTAATGCTGAGGTGGTTTTTTTTTAAAGTCAGTTGGTGTATTTGTAAAGCTAAAATAAAAGAAACAAGATATAGTGAGTGCTTTTTGTATATGAAGGCTACTGCAAGTAGCATTTATTCACAACACCAGAATGCAGTGTAATGTAAAACAATACTATTTTGGCAGGAGGTTACACTTGGTTCATTGAAAAAAGTGGATCCTGCACTTGTGGAAAAATGTTAGGAAGGAAGAAAAATCAGATTGGCTGAATACAAATTAGTGGCTTATAAATAAAGAAATATTTTTTGCTAGAAAAGAAACAAAAAAATTCCACATTTTGTACATGTTTGACAAACTAACTAACTAACTAAATAATTTTTCTGTCATTAAGAATGGAATTAAGTAGAGAACAGCTGGTATAACAATGTCCTTAAATGAATGCAAGGTGGGATTACTGTAGGAGCATTGTGTGAAATTCTGATTACCATTTTTAGGGACTGTATTAAAGGGACTGAATAATTGTTAGGCTGCTGGAGCAGTTTCCCTATAAGGAAATACAGCAACAATAGGGGGAAGGGTGGCTTTGAATGAAGAAAGATAGGAAGAGAATGTGACATAGCTATGTAAAGTCACAAATGGCCCAGTGAATTGGAAGAAGGCCTGTTTTTCTCTGTGTGCCATAATATACAGTGGGGCAAAAAAGTATTTAGTCAACTACTAATTGTGCAAGTTCTCCCACTTAAAAAGATGAGAGAGGCCTGTAATTGGCATCATAGGTAGACCTCAACTATATGAGACAAAATATAAAAAAAAAGACCAAACAATCACATTGGCTGATTTGGAAAGAATTTATTTGTAAATTATGGTGGAAAATAAGTATTTGGTCACCTACAAACAAGCAAGATTTCTGGCTCTCACAGACCTGTACCTTCTTCTTTAAGAGGCTCCTCTGTCCTGCACTCATTACCTGTATCAATGGCAACTGTTTGAACTTGTTATCAGTATAAAAGACACCTGTCCACATCCTCAAACAGTCACACTCCAAACTCCACTATGGTGAAGACCAAAGAGCTGTCAAAGGACACCAGAAACAAAATTGTAGACCTGCACCAGGCTGGGAAGACTGAATCTGCAATAGGCAAGCAGCTTGGTGTGAACAAATCAACTGTGGGAGCAATAATTAGAAAATGGAAGACATACAAGACCACTGATAATCTCCCTCGATCTGGGGCTCCACGCAAGATCTCACCCCGTGGGGTCAAAATGATCCCAAGAACGGTGAGCAAAAATCCCAGGATCACACGGGGGGACCTAGTGAATGACCTGCAGAGAGCTGGGACCAATGTAACAAAGGCTACCATCAGTAACACACTACGCCGCCAGGGACTCAGATCCTGCAGTGCCAGACGTGTCCCCCTGCTTAAGCCAGTCTATGTCCAGGCCCATCTGAAGTTTGCTAGAGAGCATTTGGATGATCCAGAAGAGGATTGGGAGAATGTCATATGATCAGATGAAACTAAAATAGAACTGTTTGGTAGAAACACAACTCGTCGTGTTTGGAGGAGAGAGAATGCTGAGTTGCATCCAAAGAACACCATACCTACTGTGAAGCATGGGAGTGGCAACATCATGCTTTGGGGCTGTTTCTCTGCAAAGGGACCAGGACGACTGATCCGTGTACAGGACAGAATGAATGGGGCCATGTATCATGAGATTTTGAGTGCAAACCTCCTTCCATCAGCAAGGGCATTGAAGATGAAACATGGCTGGGTCTTTCAACATGACAATGATTCCAAACATACCGCCCGGGCAACGAAGGAGTGGCTTCGTAAGAAGCATTTCAAGGTCCTGGAGTGGCCTAGCCAGTCTCCAGATCTCAACCCCATAGAAAACCTTTGGAGGGAGTTGAAAGTCCGTGTTGCCCAGCGACAGCCCCAAAACATCACTGCTCTAGAGGAGATCTGCATGGAGGAATGAGCCAACATACCAGCAACAGTGTGTGCCAACCTTGTGAAGACTTACAGGAAACGTTTGACCTCTGTCATTGCCAACAAAGGATATATAACAAAATATTGAGATGAACTTTTGATATTGACCAAATACTTATTTTCCACCATAATTTACAAATAAATTATTTCCAAATCAGCCAATGTGATAGTTTGGTGTTTTTTTTACATTTTGTCTCTCATGGTTGAGGTCTACCTATGATGCCAATTACAGGCCTCTCTCATCTTTTTAAGTGGGAGAACTTGCACAATTGGTCGCTGACTAAATACTTTTTTGCCCCACTGTAAGAACATGAACTCATCTCCTGACCTAAATGCAGGGACACTAAGAGCTGACAGAAAAAGAAATATTGTGGAATTCTTAGCCAAGAATTCTTAGCCACTTGTGGTAATAGCAGACAAAGAAACTGGGTAAGTTCGTAGTGGATCAGTCTGTCAGTGGTTCTTAAAACCGATGTCTACTTAAAGATAAAGGTTTCCCTGTCCAGTTGTGTCTGACTCTACAGAGCGATGCTCATCTCCATTTCTTTGCTGAGGGAGCCAGCAATGTTTGAAGACATTTGCCATGGTCATGTGGCCAGCATGGCTATAGGGCCGTGATGGCGAACCTATGGTACGTGTGGTTCAGTGGTGGGTTTCAAATTTTTTTGGAACCTACTCTGTGGGTGTGGCCTGCTTTGTGGGAGTGGCTTGCCAGCCATGTGACCGGGTGGGAGTGGCTTGCCAGCAATGTGACCGGGTGGGAGTGGCTTGCTGGCCATGTGACCGGGTGGGAGTGGGATGTTAGAAGATCCCAAATGAAGTTAGAAAGGCTGGGTCCCAAACCTAGCTGGCTTAACTGGGATAGGGGGAATAGGGGGTAGAGGTTCACCAAGGACCCTCCTCTCCTTTCCCCCCAAAAGCAGAGGGCATCAGTATTTAGAGGGAGGTCTCCCAACTTCCCCCCTTTGTGTGTCACTCTTTCTCTCTCTCTCTTCCTCCCCCCCCTTTCTCTCCCCCCTTTCCTTCCTCCTCCTTTTCCTCTGCTGTTTTCAATGGGAGGCTTTCCCCCTCTCACCTCTTTCCCTTCCCAAAAGATCGCTGAGAGGAGTAAAGCAAGGATCCCCCACCTCACTCAGCGCTGTTTTCAATGGGAGGCTTTCCCCCTCTCACCTCTTTCCCTTCCCAAAGATCCCTGAGAGGAGTAAAGCAAGGATCCCCCACCTCACTCAGTGCTGTTTTCAATGGGAGGCTTTCCCCCTCTCACCTCTTTCCCTTCCCAAAAGATCGCTGAGAGGAGTAAAGCAAGGATCCCCCACCCCACTCAGCGCTGTTTTCAATGGGAGGCTTTCCCCCTCTCACCTCTTTCCCCTCCCAAAAGATCGCTGAGAGGAGTAAAGCAAGGATCCCCCACCTCACTCAGCGCTGTTTTCAATGGGAGGCTTTCCCCCTCTCACCTCTTTCCCCTCCCAAAAGATCGCTGAGAGGAGTAAAGCAAGGATCCCCCACCCCACTCAGCGCTGTTTTCAATGGGAGGCTTTCCCCCTCTCACCTCTTTCCCCTCCCAAAAGATCGCTGAGAGGAGTAAAGCAAGGATCCCCCACCTCACTCAGCACTGTTTTCAATGGGAGGCTTTCCCCCTCTCACCTCTTTCCCTTCCCAAAAGATCGCTGAGAGGAGTAAAGCAAGGATCCCCCACCCCACTCAGCGCTGTTTTCAATGGGAGGCTTTCCCCCTCTCACTTCTTTCCCCTCCCAAAAGATCACTGAGAGGAGTAAAGCAAGGATCCCCCACCCCACTCAGCGCTGTTTTCAATGGGAGGCTTTCCCCCTCTCACCTCTTTCCCCTCCCAAAAGATCGCTGAGAGGAGTAAAGCAAGGATCCCCCACCTCACTCAGCGCTGTTTTCAATGGGAGGCTTTCCCCCTCTCACCTCTTTCCCTTCCCAAAAGATCGCTGAGAGGAGTAAAGCAAGGATCCCCCACCCCACTCAGCGCTGTTTTCAATGGGAGGCTTTCCCCCTCTCACCTCTTTCCCTTCCCAAAAGATCGCTGAGAGGAGTAAAGCAAGGATCCCCCACCCCACTCAGCGCTGTTTTCAATGGGAGGCTTTCCCCCTCTCACCTCTTTCCCCTCCCAAAAGATCACTGAGAGGAGTAAAGCAAGGATCCCCCACCCCACTCAGCGCTGTTTTCAATGGGAGGCTTTCCCCCTCTCACCTCTTTCCCCTCCCAAAAGATCGCTGAGAGGAGTAAAGCAAGGATCCCCCACCTCACTCAGCGCTGTTTTCAATGGGAGGCTTTCCCCCTCTCACCTCTTTCCCTTCCCAAAAGATCGCTGAGAGGAGTAAAGCAAGGATCCCCCACCCCACTCAGCGCTGTTTTCAATGGGAGGCTTTCCCCCTCTCACCTCTTTCCCTTTCCAAAAGATCATCGCTGATGTGGAAAACAGGCGCGCAGAGCTCAGAAAATTACAGCCTCAGAAGCTTCCCTCTGAAGCATTCCGAAGGAGGAAGGGCCAGTTGGGAAAGGGGCTTTGCTCCTGCTCCAGGCTGTAATTGCGCCTATGTTTTCCAAGGCGTGGAGCAGCGGCCAGAAGACAAGGAACATGAGGTAGCACAGCCCTGATGCAAAAAACGCCAAGGGGGCGGGGCAGGAAATTACTTCCGGGTTCATTCTTCAACCGGATCGCGCGATCCGGTGCGATCCGGTAGAAACCCACCACTGGTGTGGTTGAAGTGACATGTGGAGCCATGTTGCCAGGCATGTGCGACTTTGCCCATTCCTTTTCCGAGTTTCCACCATGCATGCATGTGCAATGATCAGCTGGCCTTCATCTGTGCTGCAGGGCCGGAAACTGGAAGAGCTGGCTTTCCATTTTCCAGCATGCACGTCAGCCAGCTGATCATTGTGCGCTCATGGGCACCAGTAAATGGAAGACTGCCGGCCCACCCAAAACCAGAATTTGCATTTTCTGGCATGGGCATGCCCCCTGGGCAGCTCCTCTTCTGGGTTGAGGCTTGGTGCCGATAAGGTTTGCCATCACTGCTATAGGCCAAAGGAATATGGAATGCTGTTACCTTCCCACCAAAGTAGTAGTTATTAATCTACTTGTATTTGCATGTTTTCAAACTACTAGGTGGGCATGAGCTGGGGCAAGAATGGGAGCTCACTCCACTGCATGGTGCTTGGGTCTCAAACTCAGGCTGTCAACTTCCCAACTGACAAACTCGGCATCTTTAACCGCTGAGCTATCATGCCCTTTAAAGTCTGTTCAGTACCTCCTAAATCATGCTTTATACTCCCAAATCATATTCAAAATGGGAAACTCAGTAGAAGGGAATTGTTGCCCTACACCGGGCAACCTTAAACACTCAGAGAGCCATTTGGATCTATTTCCCACAGAAAAGAAAACATCGGAGGCCACAAAACCTACTGGGGGTCAAAAAGCTCAATAAATTGCACACCGGCGGATTTCGCACATTGGCGGATGTGACACATATTTTGAGCAACAGGGAGTCACAGCAGAGGGATGAAAGAGCCACATGTGGCTCAAAAGCCATGAGTTGCTGAACCCTGCCCTACACTGTAGGCTTGTGAGCTCCCTGAACCTACCATATTTTTCAGAGTATAAGATGCACCTTTTTCCATCAAAAAAGAGGCTGAAAATCTGGGTGCGTCTTATACACTGAATACAGCATTTTTTGCCTCCCGAAACCCCGCCCCCTTCACCAAAATGGCCGTGCAGAGCCTGTAGAAGGCTTTCAGAGAGCTCCTGGGGGCTGGGGAAGGCAGAAATGAGTGAAAAACAAGCCATTTTTTGCTCAATTGTGCCCCCCGCAGCCCCCAGGAGTACTCTATAAGCCTCCTAAAGGCTATGCATGGAATTCGTTTGACAAAAAACGGGCACGTTTCTGCGAAAAATGGGCTGTTTTTGTTCATTTTGGGGGGGGCACCCCCAGGAGCACGCTGCATGCCCCCTAAAGGCTATTCATGCCTTTTATGGAGGGGAAAATGGGACCATTTTCACGAAAAAAATGAGTCATTTTTGGGAGGTTTGCAGAGTGCATTTTTTTAAATTTGCCTCTTCAAAACCTTGTTGTGTCTTATACTTCGGTTCATCATATAGTTATATAGCTCTACGGACTTTGCATTTGATCGCACTCTCTGTCCTCCATGTACCCTTCAGTATCCCACCTCCCGTTCAACTGTAGATGCTTTAATAAATTTACATAATAGCAGAACTCCGATGATGAAGGGTCCTGACTAATAAAAACAGATACACTCTCTGTTGCGCTGATGAAGCCAGCAAATGGAATCTTCTTCCTGCCTCACCATCTGCCACTGCCAGAGTGAATGACTTTGGATTGAAGTTCCAATTTGTATTAAGAAAGTGTTGAATTCCTAGGACAGAATGGCTTGGTTTTCTATTATCCATTAGACCATTCAAATAGGTATACATTAAATTGGTGACGAACAAGCGTATCTTCTCAGTATAACTGCATCTGAAATTAATTTACTATCTCCATTGTATCAGATTGTTTATAATGTTAGATGGAAGCAAATGAGCTCTCAAATCTTGTAGCACAATCTGTAATCCTACCCAATCCATTAATGGAATTCCTTATAAGATTTCAGTGGCTAACTTCTGCTAAACTGTTTCTTATCCCCCTTATCAAATTCCAACTGCAACGCATTGTTCCTATTTGCTAATGCTGTGAAAGTATATATGTATAATCCTTTAAGAAACACTAAGACCTAGTGCCTATGATTAGTTTCCAGTTAATCCAAAATCGCCTCGTTTCTATCAGTAAAGATCAGCAAATACATATTAATATTTTGCTTACATTAACTGCAGGGCATACATCACAAAACCCATAGATTTGGAGAAGCAATGGGTGGGATGGGGATTGTTGAACATTTCTGTTAAATGGGGAAAAAAACATTGCATAGGTTCCATTTGTTAGACTGAAATAAATTCATTGGTTGATTGGCATATACCTGATACTTCACTGCCCATAATTTAACTCACTGTACACAGTACTAGAATATAATTATGCCACTCAACAGTGCCATCTAATGGGGTTACAATAACTTAGGTCCTGTATATCAGTCACATACGTATTCAGCTAACAAACAAAATAGATCCTGGCTTTACAATTGTATGATCATTTCTGCCTTGCTACACACGGTAAAATTTATTTCCACATCTAGTTATGTACCTAGTGCTTGCTCTAGCCGTAAGTACATATATGGAAATCAAGCACAAACACATGTACTTACTGTGTCAAATCTATGTTTGCATTGAAGTATGTATGTATGTATGTATGTATGTATGTATGTATGTATGTATGTATGTACTAAATACAAATTATTTTTGTATTTTTATGGTATTTTCTATCAGATGCATAGTGACTTCTTCATCCCAATTATTTCTCAGGGAAAAATCACCAAATCCCTAAAATGACAATTCTTATTTCTTCCTGCTATAATTTGAGAATAAATAGAATACTTGTGCAATAGTAGCATGGCATGATGTAGTTAGAACAACAACAAAAATAGTAACATGTTTATATTTCATATTTTCATGTTTTCACAGTCAAAGAGTCTATATATGAACATAGCAGTGATTGTAACTTGTAAATTCAAGTGAGAAGTTGTAATTTAGGAATGTTGCAAGCAAGCAGCAGAACCTTCACTTATATCCAGATGGTCCTCCAAATATTTCAGGCAAATTTAGCATTTTCAAAGTTGCATGTCTAACAAAAATACGCAGAAACGAAATTGCATTATTGTGTATTGCCTATTGCACAACCTTATTTCCAGCACCCCATTTTCCACATATCAAAACTTTTCATTTCACTGAATATAGAGCTCAAACATAAAACATAGAATAAGAAAGTTGGAAAGAACCTTGGAGGTCTTCTAGTCCAACCCCCTGCTCGAGCAGGAGACCCAATATGAGGGGCGGGTTCTAGACGGAATTACTGCCGGTTCATTCACTTTCTGAGCATGTGTTGGATGTCCACTTCAATGGAAATTCCCAAAAAAAGATGGCAGCAGCTGCAGCAACGACGGCGGCAACCAGGGAACCAGTTCGGAGGTGTGGCCAGCCTGGGTCACTGCCGGTTCTGTGACCCAGGCCAGCATACCACTACCCATTCAGCCGAACCGGCCTGAACCGGTAGGAACCCACCTCTGCCTTATACCATTTCAGATACTCGGTTGTCATAAAATAGCACCTCATAAAATAGGTAAAATAGATTGATTTTTTTCCCTCACGTCATATAATCAATGTCTTGCTTTACTTAAACAAATACCACGTATGTGCAGACTATAGATATTCAGATGGATATGCTAATTTGAATTGCTTTATCCGTTTTTTCCTGGAAACCTGCCTCTTTTTTAGATTGGCTGTTTTCTTCATGCTGCCCCTTTCTCTCACTTTCTCAATTCCATCATATCGGGATCTGAGAGACTGAGGCAGGGCAGGAGAAGAAGGCTAAGGGAGCGTTGGGAGAATGTACTAGGGTGTTGGGTTGAACCTACTTTTAAGTATGGTGGTGATATATAAAAATAAAGGGTTTATTTTATTTATTTATTTATTATTTATCTATCATCTATCTATCTATCTATCTATCTATCTATCTATCTATCTATCTATTTATTTATTTATTTATTTATTTATTTATTATTATTATTTTCGGTCCTTAAAGATAAAAGTAACGGTTCCCCTTGCAAGTATGTGGTAGTCATTCCTGACTCTAGGGGGCGGTGCTCATCTCCGTTTCAAAACCAAAGAGCCAGCGCTGTCTGAAGACGTCTCCGTGGTCATGTGGCTGGCATGACTAAAAGCTGAGGGCACACGGAACGCTGTTACCTTCCCACCAAAGGTGGTTCCTATTTTTCTACTTGCATTTTTTTACGTGCTTTCGAACTGCTAGGTTGGCAGAAGCTGGGACAAGTAACGGGAGCTCACTCCATTACACGGTGCTAGGGATTTGAACCGCTGAACTGCTGATTTTTCTGATTGACAAGCTTATCATCTTAGCCCCTGAGGTAAGCAGTTCTACAACTGTACAGACAATCTATTTGGCACCCCATCTCAGAAGTGTTAAATAATAAGACCTAGGCTAGGACTATTTCTATGTGCAAAGCATCAGCTTTAGTAAAATGAAAGTGAAAATCAAAGAGTCCTCAGTATTCTCTGAGGTTGGTTGTTTGGTTGCAACCATTTCATTAACAAACTAGGTAACATCAGTGCTACTGAGTGTGGTTTTTGCTCCTTGTTTGCATACAGTACCTTGGTGTTATGGTGGGAATTTCTCCTTGGTGGTTTCTTGATCTGAGTACTGTTTTCTGCTTGATTGGCTAGTGCTTGTTTGGTGTTAATCCCCGTTTATCTGTTACTGCCTGTTGGAGATATGATTTTTGGATTTTTTTGTAGTTTCCTTTTATTTTTATTTTATTTTTGTCTTTGCGGAAAGATATCTAAAGATGGTATATTTATCTATGTGTATTGTTGGCTGGTTTGTCTGAAGCAGGGACTTGCCATAGATCAAATACACAAATTCATTAAGAAAAAAATGGTGAAACAGAAACAAGCATTGCCCAAATCTTTCACAAATTAATGTCAGCGTTTTATTTAGGCAGAAAAATGTGGTTTCCTCTGGGGAAAAAAAAAGGGTGAAATAGTTTTTGATTTAATATATATGTGCATTCCACTAGAGGGCAGAATGTACTATTAAAATGAGTAAACTTGATGAATTACAGTCGATCAAGATTTGTTGATTTTTGTTTGTTAGTTCTTTGTGCTAGAAGATTTAAGGTCTTAAGATAGTGAATTGCAGCTAATTGCATCAAAATCTAAGAGGCTTTCTGTGGACATAGGTTTAATTTAATACATTTAAGTAAAACGTTAAGTAAAAATGAAGATAAAAAAGTTCAGATGCAAATGTAGGCAAATATCTGGTTATGTTTTTGGCACTATTACTCATGCCATGAAATTAGGTGATATTCTTGATAAGTGTCATGTATATCATAATAATCAGTAACAACTTTGTGCTATAAAGCATTGAAGAGTAAAGATGGGGGGGGGAAAGGCAGCCTGGAAAAAAAGATTAAATCAAAAATTATAATGGATCAAATTATCAATGATAACATTAATGAATGTGAAGGTGAATTGTAGAATTTTCCCAAACACTTTTCCTTCCTCAGTTATGAAGTAAAACAAGTAGACACTTTTAAACTAATTGAATCTGTCAAGCACAGTTTCTGTAATATTTAATGGTTGCATAAAGATATTAATTAGCATACAATGCAGAATAACTCTTCAAATATGTACATAAATAGTGGGTGTGGCTAAGTGTCCTCTTTTGAAGAAATCTCCATCACAGGAGTTCCTGTTATTGTCTCTATAAAAGGTAGTTACTTTCATCACAGACATTCTTCATGCCTTTTACAATATTGGGAATCCTATTTTTTCTCCTCTGAAAATAAGACAATTAATTAATATTACCATACTTATTCTGGGAAGTTGTTATCAACCTATCAATTTATCTATGGAGGTAACACAAAATTGTACGCCAAAAAAAAAATGCAATGGACAAATGACATATAATCTAACCGGTAAAAACATTCAGTTCTGGAATAATTGTTTAAAAATGATAATTAAAACTAAAATTCATTAATATAACAATTAAATTTTATCCAGTTTTGTCCTGGTTCCTAAAAATGCTCCGATGGATTACCATGTTCTGAAATACAATACCTATTAATATCTGTATCTACCATGGTTCATTCAACAAATACCATCATTAAATTTATTTGCAAATTTATGCGGAGATCTTATCGTATGTGTCCATATTGTCTTTACCTAATAATCAATGCTATAAAGTTTGAATAGTTTGATCCCCTCATCCTTGTACGAGCCTCTCAAATATTGGAATACTACAGTGGTGGGTTTCAAAATTTTTTAGAACCTCTTCTGTAGGTGTGGCCTGCTTTGTGGGAGTGGCTTGCCAGCCATGTGACCAGGTGGGAGTGTCTTGCCAGCCATGTGACTGAGTGGGAGTGGCTTGGCAGTCATGTGACCGAGTGGGCATGGCCAACTTGTAAAATATGGTGAAACTCACTTAACAACACTCTTGCTTAGCAACCAAAATGTTGGCGCAGAAACTCTGGCATTTGAAGCAGGCAAGTCTTAAAGCTGTCAAGTTACAAGACCCTTGCACCCCTAACCCTTTAGAAAAAAACCCAGGGGTGTTCAAACTTGACAGCTTTAAGACTTTAAGGTTTAGATAGGACTCTTAGAGGCAGGTGGGGCGATTGGTGAGCCAGCCAATCAGTGAGCGGCGGGCGGGGCAAGCGTGGTGCAGACGGGTGGGGGGGGGGAGGGAGCTGGAACCAGTTCTAAATGGCACGGTAGATTTGTGGAACCTCTTCTATAGAAGAGGTTAGAACTGGCAGGAACCCACCCCTGGAATACTATCATGTCACTCCTACTCCTTTTCTCTAGACCCATGATGGAGAACCTATGGCACATGTGCCACAGGTGGCAACTGAAGCCCTCTCTGCATGCACATCAACTGTTGTCCAGCTCAGCCAAGCATGTGCGTGTGCCTCCCGCTGGCCAGGTGATTTTTGGGAAGCACCGAGGGGTCACCTACGCATGCCCGGGGGGGCATGTGCACAAGCACAGGTAGGCAGGGCATGTGGGAGGGCATTGCATTATGGGTGTGGGCACATGCGCCCAAGCTATTGTGCATGCATGCGTGCTTTTGACACCCAAGGAAAAAAAGGTTAGCCATCACTGCTCTAGACTAAACATACGCAATTACTGTAATTGTTCTTGATATGTTTTAGCCTCCAGGTCCCTAATCATCTTTGTTGCTCTTCTCTGCACTCTTTCCAGATTCTCAACTTCTTTTTTATAATGTGGTGATCAAAATTGGATGCAATATTCCAGGTGTATGTAGGAAATACAGGAAGTATAGAATTGTGAAAGACAAATTTGTTGATTTATTTATTATCTATTTGGATTGACATATGATCTGTCATGTTAATCTATGGTTAAAGCAACCAGACTATGCAAAACAAGATAATGATTATTGTTTCAGAAGTATACTTTAGTTTGGGAGTAAACATGCGGTTCACTCGAACTGATGACTGAATTTATAATTGGCCACTATATAAGGTTTTGGGTCAATCTATAGCTGAGATTGGTTTTACAGTCATAAAATCCAGAATTCCCGGTCAGCAAAAAGTATGTTATATAGGAATTATGAAAGTTTCAAATCAGCACTTTATGGGCAGCAGTTTGGAAAACTCTTGTTTTATATCACACAAGGGGGAAAATGATATCTATATATAGTTGTACAAAGATAGAATTAGAGGGAGAAAGCATTGACTACAGCTTAGCTGTGACATACCCAGTGCAAACAATAAATGTCCATCAGACTCTTCAATCGATCAAACCCAAACTCTGTGGGTGGGGAGTGGAGGTTTCCTTCTATTCTGTTGTGAGAAATATTTAAACTAGAAGTAGTTCGTAGGTCATCACATTTTCAGTTTAAACCTCAGGACAAATATGCCATTTCCCAGGCTACAATTTTGTTTTGCATTTGGCTAAAGATCCTGAATACTACTGGCTACAATCGTAGGTCTATAATTGCTTGGGCTGAAAGAACAAAAGTCTAACTTCATCTACCTAACATACACATTCAGTGACCCAAACTGCATTCAAAAAATGTATTCGTTCCAGAGGCCAGCAAACTCAAAGCTGCAGCTACACATTTTCACCAAAAACGCTGATGCAAAATGACTGATCATTTCAAAGTACATTTATGTAGAAAAATTGAAGCCAATATGTCTCCGGTACTTCCTCCCTATTCTTATGTCATAAAAACAAGGACCTTTTCCCCTCCTGTTTTTCTAAAGAATGGAGTTCCAAATAAACTATGCTTTGTAGATGATTTGGGAGGGGATTAAAATCATGTGGGAAAGCAGTTAATCTTCACTGAACCTGTTGCTGAACATGCATACACACACAAACACACACACACACACACACACACACACACACACACACCATATAGAGGAGGACGCGATGGCTCGGTGGCTAAGACGCTGAGCTTGTCAATCAGAAGGTCGCAGTTCAACGGTTCGAATCCCTAGCACCGCATAACAGAGTGAGCTCCCGTTACTTGTCCCAGTTTCTGCAAACCTAGAAGTTTGAAAGCATGTAAAAATGCAAGTAGAACGATAGGGACCACCTTTGGTGGGAAGGTAACAGTGTTCCGTGTGCCTTCGGCATTGAGTTATGCTGGCCACATAACCACAGAGACATCTTTGGACGGCGCTAACTCTTCATCTTTGTAACGGAGATGAGCATGAGATGTTCCCTAGAGTCGGGAACAACTAGCACATATGTGTGAGGGGAACCTTTACCTTTACTACACCATATATATGAATCAAAACTAGTTTGTGTTCTCCACATCAATTACTTCTCTTATCTTGCTGAAAGTTAGATTTCAGCTGCCTTTTCTCTCATCTTCGCTCATAATCATCTCTTTGTCTTGCTGTGTCCTCTTTCGAATCAGGATTCTTTATCCATAGCTAGTTCACTACATGTCCATGGGCACGTATATGGAGGCTGACAAATTAATCATCATTAAACTAAAGGAAATATTTGCAGAAGGAAATAGAAGACAAATAAATAAATGCATTAAATTTAGAATTGAAGAAGTGAGAATTCAGCACACAATTGTAGCGTGTTTTTTTTGGCTTGGCTAAAGAAGCAAATTTTACTAGGTCTCTATGAGTCTTGATTGGTTTTCTTGACAGAGTGTAAACATGAGCATAACAGAGGGCAGAAAAAAAGAATAACATTTGCTACTGAAACAGAAAACCTGCAAACAGGGAGACAAAAGGATGGGTTTCTATTTGCATGAGAATGTCATTTGTTGAAAGATTTTGAGAGTTCTGTTGCTCCTGCTCCCCCTCCCACAAAAGTCCAGTTCTTCTGTCAAAAAGTCTGTTAAATTATTTTTTAGATTAATTATATTTTTCCAAGTACAGTTTTGACTGGATATACAAACTTAACCTGGATTATTACAGCTTGAGCATTAAAGGAAAGAAGCAAAGTACAGGAATGCAGTGGGCCATACTTTTATTTATTTTACATAGGAGGCATTTAAGATAACTCAAATTTGGTTGTGTGGTAGGAGCTGTAGGACATCCACCCCTTTCAATAAGCCACTTCAATTTACATTGCAATACACAAAGTGCAATGTTGACTCTGGAGTGGAGTTGCCATGGTAACAGCTTCAGAATACTCCACAAGGGGACTCCCTCTGGTAAGGGAGAAAATCCAACATTAGAAATTATGTTTGGTCTGGACATTTCCCCCCTATAAATAAATACCGGGCAACACCGGGTTATCAACTATTTAAAATAAAGTCACCGACAGGAATAAATGTGATATATGTATCTGATTCATCCTACCATTTTTAACAGGACAATTCAACCCTGAAGACATTTAAGAATGAATATTTCATTTTATTGTTCTTTTCGGTGAAAGAATGCAAACTATTTTACTTTTTAAGTATTGAAAAACTTGCAAACATATGTGAAAACAGAAGACGCTAGCTGGTGCCAACCAAGGATGGAGAAGAAAAAGAAGATACAATTCCTCCAGATCAGCAATTTTGTATTTTGATAACTCAGCTATATTTTTCATGCAATTCATTTTTATTGCTGCATTATATAACCAATCAATAATTCATTATTGCTCACCTCTATTCAGTTGCCTTAGGACATTTCATAAGTGACATTTTAAAGGCAAGTTAACAGCATATGCGAGTAATTTGAGATATCTCAAGATATGTTGAGGGATTTTTTTTCTTTCCCCAAACGCTTTCCTTGCTGCTATCAGAATAACAGAGTTGGACGGAACCTTGGAGGTCTTCTAGTCTAACCCCCTGCTCAAGCAGGAGAACCTATATCATTCTGGACAAGTTACTCTCCAGTCTCATCTGTAGGCAAGCCGTTCCACTGGTCAATTGTTAGGAAAATTCTCCAAAGTTCTAGGCTGTTTCTCTCCTTGATTAGTTTCCACTCATTGTTTCATGACTTGCCTTCTGGTGGTTTGAAAAATAGGTTGACCCTCTCTTCTTTCTGGCAGCATCAGAATGACAATGTTTCAATTCATAATATTATTAATTAATACTAATAATATTCTATTTAATTAATTAACCACATGGTATTTTCTAAATGGGAAGATTGGGAGGAAGACTTTTCAAAATAACAACGACAACAACAATAATTTGAGACCTCACATTGCTGTCAACAGGTAATAATAACGAAATGAAGAACAGAAAAAAAAAACATGGCAAGAAAATATATTACATGACCAGGATAACAACAACAACAACAACAACAACAACAACAACAATGTAAAAAAATATGACTTACCTGTATCCAAAAAGTCATGGGAGCACAAAGTTTAAAAAGTAACCGAAAATTAGAAAGTGAAGATCTTGTGGGACTTTCGAATACAGACAGATCGTCATTTGGAACACAACACACCAGATATCACGGTTGTAGAGGGATGAAACCTACAATTTTTTGACATCACGATACCAGAAGTTGCCAAAGTCGAAGAAAAAGAACTGGGAAAAATCATGAAATACTACGACCTGGCCATCGAAACTACCCGATTATGGATGAAACATGTAACAATGATACCTATTGTCATTGGGGCACTTGGCACCATGTGCAAGAATTTTACAAGATACATCAACAAATTGCAGCTTCCTTCCTGCAATAACACCAGCGGAACTGCAAATAACTGCGCTACTTGGAACAGCTTATATTTTAAGAAGGTACTTGGTTGATACCTAGGACGCTGGCAGCAAACCGTATCAACCATTAGCACCAGTCACTGGTATTTGTAATGCATTTTTAATGTTCAGTTGGCTGAGTTTCATGTTTAATGAATAAAGTATATGATAATAATGATAATGATGATAATAATGATAAAGCTGCCCAATCAGACAACCTCAAACCCTGACAATGGCTAAGAATATGAAAACTGAAGAATGAGACAAAGGGGCTAATTCTGACTGCATAAGGCCAAGCTTTAAAAACAAATGCATACAAAGTCAGAACTGAGAAGACAGCAACAGATGTAATGATGATGAAGAAACAGGGCAACACTTAGTTAGCTGCTGTAAAAAAGATTGTACAGAGTGACTGCAATCAACAGTATGACAAAGTAGAACATAGGATACTGGAAGACTGCTACGCTGTAACCCACTCCTCCTTCTGTTTGTTAAACTACATATACTTCCTTCCTTCTATTGCTCATTATATGATTTTGCCTCCAGACCTTTTGTTGCTCTTCTCTGTATTTTGCATTAACATTAGATGTGATGTTAATGGCTTTTCTCCCTGCTAAGGAACATACAAATGTATTCCTTATTCTACCCGTAAACTTATTTACTCAAAAATACAGCAGACTAGACCAAGAAACTGGACTTGGTCACTATAGGAAACTTGACCCATGCACTATACTTCCACATGCAACCAAATGTAAGCACAGCAATATTGCAACGGAAACTTTTTGGGGAACTAGAATTTGTTTAAATCTGATAGAAAACCTGTATATTACTATAATAGCATTCATTCACACATCATCTTCATTGAAAACAAAGATTCAACTTATTTTAAAATGAATAAAGCAGCAATCTATTATATTATTATTATACTTTATTAATTAAACATGAAACTTGGTCAACTGGACATTTAAAAATGTATCACAAATATTATTGACTGGCGCTGATGGTTGATATGGATTGTTGCCAGCATCCTAGGTATTGACCAAGTACCTTCTTAATGTATTTAATATTATTATTAAATAATTTATTATTATTATTATTATTATTATTATTATTATTATTATTATTATTATTATTATTATTATTAGTTTAAACTGGGTTTGGCATTTTTATTCACCTATAGAAGTGCATACATATAGCTATATCTGCACCAGTTGTTCTATAAAAAAGGATTTTTTATTCTTTTCTCAATTGTGTTTTATATTTTGCCCTCATCTACCCCAAAAATGTTTTTAGGATGAATGTACAAGCTTACTGTACTAGCATGCGAATCCCTGGAAATCATCTTTATCATCTATAGCACAAATTAAAGTTTAAAACTGCTGTAGATAACACAAGGTAAAAATTTGAGTGTGGTGTTACTTTTATTCTTCGATGAAAAAAATTCAGTAAGATTTCATCCTTCAGCACAATTCTCAGCATGTACTGTAAATAAGTCATAGGGTACACTATAGGATGGAGCTTAATTCTTATTTCTGATTAACACCTTAAACATTTTTACCTGTCTAAGCAATCTTAAATGTAAAACATTTTGCAACATTTTACCAGTAGAGGGAGATGTTGGCCTATGTGTTTATGTACAAGGTCTATTCTTAAATTAATGCAGTTTGGTTTTGATCTGAGAGTCTGTATATATGATCTGAAAACATAGAATTTGATTTTTTTAAAAAAAAACACCATCATCAACACAAAACCTTTTTAATGAAATTCTGATAGCATGAGTAAATGTACAGAGAAAAATATTTAACAGCAGCAAGTATGAATTGTTACCATATGATAGATTTTCAGAACAATTCTTTGCAATTGAACGTATATATTTTTGTGCTTTTCGGTGCAAAAAAATGTCTTTCTCTCTCTTGTTCTCCCCCCCCCCTTCTCTCAATCTCTCTTTGTCTCTTAATGAGAATCTTAGGGTGTTTCCATTCCATATTTTTAACTCAGTGGTATAATTGTTACTTAAAAAGCAAACTCAAAAACCTCAGACCAGCTTCCGTTAGATAATTAAACCACAACAATGCTATTTCCCAGATATATGAGTGTACACTTCCAAACTTTTCATGTTTGTCTGACTGCCCTACTTACACAGCTTGGGAATAAATATTAGAAAGTATAAGGCTTGTTCATGAATATAATAAGGTAGAAAGGCACTCCAGTTGACCATTGGCTGAGGACTTAGTCTCACAGAAGGCCTTCCATATCATAAGTAAGTCACCCACTAAGAGGGATTGTTTGTTTGTTTGTTTTGGCATAAACATAGCATTTCCCCTGAGAGAACAGAAGACCTCACATCTGAAAATTTAATAGTGCATTCGGATAGGGAGTCTAAAATAATAGCTGGGATGGTTATAATATACTCAGCTACAATTGTCCTTCCGTCCAGTTCTTGGGGTCAGTGTCTGTTCTGCCATGCCATTTTGCTTGTCAGGAAGATTGGAACCATTTATGAATGAATGAATGAATAATGAATAATGAATAATGAATGAATGAATGAATGAATGAATGAATGAATGAATGAATGATCGATCAATTGGTCAGAAGATAAAGGTCTGGAATTTTGATCGCCCTGTTGGCTAAACCTTTGCAACTAAAAATGTACTGTAGTTGAAATTATTGGACTTCTGTAGCCTGTGGAGTGAAGAATTCAGGACTGTAAAGTCAGTTTCATTGTATAATGTAAACAAATGTAAGAAGAAAAGTCATAATGGTTAGAGTAACCAACCAATGGAATAGCTTGCCTTCAGAAGTTGTGGGTGCTTCATCACTGGAGGCTTTCAAAAAGAGACGGGACAATCATTTGTCTGAAATGGTACAGGGTCTCTTGCTTGAGGACAGGGTTGGACTAAAAGTCGTCCAAGATCCCTTCCAACTTATTATTTATGCTCTATGCCACTGAATCCTAGTGAGAGCCCATTTGGTGTCATGGTTAAGGCACTGAACTAGAAAATAGGAAACCGTGAGTTCTAGTCCCACCTTAAATATTTAGCCTTCTAAGAAGGTGGCAATGACAAATCACTTCCAAAATCTTGCCAAGAAAATCACAGGGACTTGTCATTAAGACACAGAGAGAGAGAGAGAGAGAGAGAGAGAGAGAGAGAGAGAGACAGACAGACAGACAGACAGACAGACAGACAGACAGACACAGAGAGACTCTCTCAACAAAGCAGTACATACATCCTGCTATCATTTGGCTGATCTTTGAGACAAATGGGCTGCCAAATGGCTTGGATTTTGATCTACTTACATAAGACTTTGCATACAGTCTTAATTTTGTCTCTGTAAAGAACCCAGATGCCCTTGAAAATATGCCCAAAGTCTCTTGATCAACTGCACAGTAATATACAGTAGTTTACATTCTCACAGAGAAGAACTGTACTGAAGCATTGCATGAAGTAGGGGGAAAATGCATCATGCTAACCACAGTGAGAACATTCCCCCTAGAAGTATCACTGAAGTGATTTAATTTAAAGACAAGCATCAACAAACACAGCACAGTTGTCTTGTTCTGCAGTAGCCTTTGTGCATGCAATTATATATCTGCTCTTATCTCCAACGCTGCAGATTTCATGAAGACACAGGTGCCTGCACGCGTAAAGCTGTTCACTCAAAGGTGTCCTCAGGGAAGACATCCTCACAGATTTTTAGGCTTAAATTGCATCGTGATCATTATCTTTTGGGTAAGGATTCCCATCATAGATCACAAAGTGAACTTTTGTACAGATGCTTTTAGGGAAGTTACTGTTTGGAAACTAGCCATACATTGCAAGCTTGAGAAATTGAAATTCTGGGTGGAGGCCAAGTATAGATAACTACTACTCCAAACATGGAAAATCCTATGAATGCTGTGGTTAAAAACAGAGAAATTGCAAATCCAATATCGTAGTTGAACGTACATTTATGTTCTTAGTCATTTACTGACACAGTAATATGCATTTAGAAGCTGTGCTATACAGGATCATACTCTCATTAATGATAATTTATAATCTCCAGTTCGCCAACAAATATGACTACAGACATATTCTACTACATGTTTATTCTAATTCCCAAGACTGTTCATAGACCATTACAATGCTATTTTCTCAGTGATATTATTTTAGGTCTGATTTTTTTCGTCCTGTGTTGAAATTACAGGTATTATTTCACATTTTTTAAAAAAAAAAAATATTTAAAATATGAAATTGTCCCAAAGATCCATTTTACTCAAATACATCTTAACCCTTCTTCCACATTCTAATGCACACCATTATTAACTCACTTTCTGGAGTAAATTCTTGTTTTAAACTATTTTCAAGCTGGAAATGATAGAAGCAGCCAACTCAATCTTTCTGTATCCCAGTATTTTAACATAAAATAATTGTATGACAATATTCAGCTGCTTCTCCTTTCCATTTTCCTGGAAGGTATGGTAAATTGAGAGAAATCTTACCTTCTCAATGGCCAAATTCTGGTAGTATGTTTGCATGTAGTATTTACCATGCACCCAATCCTACTCTGTTTCAAAGTTGCATTGTGTCACCAGTTTCAATGAAGTTAGCTACCCATGACTGTGTATTATAGTACTATTCATTGATATAATTTACTAAAGCCATGATTAGTTTGTACCTTGGCAGCATCTACTATCAAGAGCAAAAAAAATGGGAGTGAGGGTTAGATCCAAAATGAGTACACATTTATTCTATGCATCCTCTAAACAATAATCTAAACTATTAAAGATCAGGGCAAATTGATGGTAGGGAAGAGTCAATGGAATTCAAGAAGAGTTGGACTTAACTCTCTTGTGGCTGCAAAGGACTGTTCAGGAGCTAGTCCATGAGGTAGTAAGCTAACGTTGGATGATTTTCTACAATCCTTTATTAGCATTCATAGCTTAAATAATGTCCTTCTTACTGATTTAGTCATTCGTAGAAGATTATACTCTGGATGCACCCAACTGTGAATATCGGGATTATATGCAAACATATGAATAAAGAAGAGACATAAAGTTTGTATTCTAATAAAAATCCTTAGAATTGCCATTAGAAAATAAAATTAGATAGGACTCCAGTAGAGAAAATGAGTGACTTCATACAGAACAGCTAAATGCATGATCAAACAACACAATATACAACAACACAGTAGCATTTAGGAACTTCCAAGGGAAGAACTGACTAAATACAGTGGCCATATTTCCATTAAAAAAACCAGAATTTGTTTAAAAAGGGGGTTGCTAAACTACAGGTTGGAAGGATCAAATATGTCTAATTTGTATGCTATGAGTTAGAGGATGTACTAACAAAAAGTCAAAGAGTAATTATCAAACCCTGCCAAAAGACTATTAATTCAAATTTAATTTGAATTTAATTTAATTTAATTTAAGTCTTCTTGTTGTTATTGTACCACATTGTTTCAAACTTTCCAAAACTGAGATTTTTTTAAAAAAAATCTCAGAAAGGGCCAACAGGAAGGAAAATCCAATATTATAATTTTCTTTTTAAAATTAGAATCCCGTATCCAACTTCATAGTAGGAAATCCATGGAATCTGATGGCTTTGAGGACAATATTAAATTGGTGATGTACTTACAGCCTGAAATCTTACATTTCTTTAAAGAACTTCAGAGGCAGGAAACAAACTGTTGACTGACATTACGTGAGGTAGGTATCATCCGATTGAATCAACTCCTGGTGGCTGTATATCACTATTTTGAACTTAATAAGCAGTATTATGACTATTCCAGTGATCTCAATGATTCCATTAATTCACCTTACAGTTTGTTTTTCCCTTCTGCATCCCTTGCCAACTGTAATCATTTCTTCTAATCCATCATCTGCTGGCATCGTATGCCCAAAGTATGTGAACTTCTACGTGATGATCAGCAGCACAAAAGAACTGTCAGCTTTTATTTGATCCAGGATTAACTGACTGGTCCTGCTTGCAGCTCATGGCATTCTTAGAAACGAATTCCATATGCAGTATTTGAAAATTTGTATTGATTGTATTGTATTGATTGCTAAACGTATAGGATTTCAAACAAGAGGATGAGGAGGATGGAGATGAAGATGAGGAGGACACTTGGACTTATTCATTGACTTCTCATTGCCCTCCAAAGCAAAGGAAATAACTTCTAAGCATGCAATGAATAATTTTGAATACATGTAAACAGGAAAATTTACTGTTATTTCCCAAAACATGGCATGCATCTCCTAAGTATAATTACAAGGGGGAAAAAGGTTGGTAGATGACAGCATATCATCATTCATGTAGTTATTATCATTGTTAAATGCTGACCTTAGGCACTGATATATTCAAGGAGTGGCTTGTGAGTTTCACCATACTAGGGAGTGGTCCTTCAAGGCATTTTGATGTGTAGACCTCCCCTTTTTTTGTCAGAGATCCCATTAAAATTTATTTTCACTCCAGGCAGAGGTAGCATTATTCATACATAAGCTTCAACCAATTGCAACATTGTTAAGTGCAGAGTCGCTCCCTTGAAAAACAAAAATCAGAGCAGGGTAACCCAAACTGTTTGCAGGATATGCCATCTCTTTCCCAATTTTGTGATCTTCAGCTTCATTTAAGCCAAAATATCCAGCATAGTTGGAGGGGACCTGGCTGTTTTATAAGATCTTTATGAGATCTCTAGTGAATTATCTAGCAAAAGAGACTACATAATGAAAGGGACGCAGTGGCTCAGTGGCTAAGATGCTGAGTTTGTCGATCAGAAAGGTTGGCAGTTCAGCAGGTGAAATCCCTAGCACCACGAAACGGAGTGAGCTCCCGTTACTTGTCCCAGCTTCTGCCAATCTAGCAGTTCAAAAACACATAAAAATGCAAGTAGAGAAATAGGAACCACCTTTGGTGGGAAAATAAAAGTGTTCTGTGCGCCTTTGGCATTTAGTCATGCTGGCCACATGACCACAGAGACATCTTTGGACAGCACTAGCTCTTCAGCTTTGTAACGGAGATGAGCACCGCCCCCTAGAGTCGGGAATGACTAGTACATATGTGCAAGGGGAACCTTTACCTTTACCTAGTGAATTATTAAACTTCCATTCCTGAAATGAGGTTATACAATTGGTTGAAGCAGGATGAGGATGTTATTCTCTGATTATTCAAATAGGTTTGAGAAGGTTCAGAGTTGTAGTCCTGCAAGTCGCCATGCTCCCATATCAGTTAGGAAAGGAAACTTGCTGATCCTTTTCCTGGGATTCTTGCCAAGTATCTAAAGCTATGTTGTTTACCATTTTGATGAAGTCACTGAGGAAGCATTTGAAACACATCTAGACTACTGAGTGTCAAGGTTTCCTTGGAATATTTTTTTTTAAGACCACTTCATATTACATTCTCCCACTCTCAGCAAAGAGGGCAGGACCTTAACCAGAGGTCATTTTATTCAAGGACTGTTGCAGGCAACTTAGAATTTTGAAGGGCTCTATATTATGCATACTTACAGATTAATTTGTAGCAGTATTTACTCCTGAATAATAATACTTTTTTTTTCAATTTATTTTTAATTTATTTTATTCAAAATATTAAAATACAAAAAAAGACAAAGATAAAACTAGACCAGAACATAAAAAATGTGAATTAAAAAAAACCCCTTCCATATATTATCCCCCTAGTTGAACATTGACAAATCTATTGCAACAATAATCGCTTCACCCTTGCAAAGCAGGTTCAAAATTTATAAGGTTCTGATCTACTTGCAAGTCCATAGACAAGTCATACTATATATATATATACATATGTACGTATGTACGTATGTATGTATGTATGCATGCATACATGTATGTATGTATACGAAAGAAAAAAAATAGTTAACAGGTTAAACAACAGCAAAATTAAAGTTCCAGATCCTCTATTAAGAGTCTGCTATTATAATTTACTTGGAGAAAGTCTACAATGGTGTTTTTTTTTTAATTTACTATGAATCACCCCAGTCATTATCTCTGATTTGTCCAGGATCAAATATTAATAATGAAACCTTTTCTACTCTGGAATAATTTTCCTATCATTTTTCAATTATTTCATACTGCATCAGAACTGGGAGTCAACCTGATTCTTGCCTAGACTTTGCAATGTTTAATCAGGTTTTATTTATGTTCATTTTTGTTTGGCTACTCAACGGACATCCTGGATTGCCAATGCCACTAAACTCTGTAAGAGCTTCTTTGCATTGTTTACATGCTGGTAACGTGGCAACACTGGAGAGGAAGGGGTGTTTTTTCTCTAGGAGCAAGTTTGTTTGCCTTTCTTGTTTGTTTCTCCAAAGCTTGACATTTGAGCTGTGAGCCATCTTTGTCAGCAGAATCAAATGAGATCCTTTGCAATCCCTGGAACCACCCAAAGATTTCCTTTCTTCTCACAGAACCCAGGTGACCAGCAAACATTCTGGGACACACAAGAACTTAATCCACTTAATTGAATTTTTGAATATCTATGCCCAAAGGAATTCTTTTATATACTCTCAGAATAATTTGTGGAATTTAAAATTACGATCATCAACACACTCTATGGAGCTCACCCAGAAATGTATGCATTCTTTATAATAGAAAACAGGAACATTTCCTTTGATATGGGTTTCTCTAGTTGTATTGTCGCAGCTTCATTTTACAAAATAGAAGGAAGGGTATTAGCGTTCTGAAAATACGTGAGATTATTTATTTATACTCCACATATCTTCCAGACAATTTTAGTTTAGCCAAGCAAGGGCAGAAATGATATTCAAGATTCTGAAGGCACAAGTAGTTGGCTGATTAGAGATTTACTCGCATCTTTATTTTGCCTAAACCTGATATTCAGTCAAAACAATGTACTGCTACTATAATATTTTCCAATCAGTAGTATTTTCTTTCCCTTTACTTATGTATGCCCTACATTTGCTACCTTTCTTCTTCTCTGTCTTTCCAAATTCTGAATTTGTAGAACTTGGGAAGCTTCTCCTTACAGCTACGTAACGATTCATTATTTTATTAATAGACTAGACTAGACTAGACTAGAACAGAATAGAACAGAACAGAACATAATAGAATAGAATAGAATTCTTTATTGGGCAAATGTGATTGGAGACACAAGGAATTTGTCTTTGGTGCATATGCTCTCAGTGTACACAAGGAGAATAAAAAAACATTCATCAAGAATAAAAAGATACAACACTTAGTGATAGTGAAGGTTACTAATAATCTTGTTCTAAGAAACAATAAAAACAATATAAATTGAAAGACACAAGCAACATGGTTATACTCATAAGTGGGAAGAGATAGATACTAGGAAGGAAGAGAATAATAATAATACATTATAGATAGTGCTTGTCTCCACCCATAAAGAAGCATGGAGCTAGACAAAAAAAATGAGGTTTTTTTATTTAGTCTTCTTGATTTAGTAATCAGAAGCTTCAAAGCCCAGTCCTCTGCCCCAGGTCAATGAGCTTTCATCCCAATGTCTGTTCTATAGAATAGTTTTGGTTTCCCGTAGATTACAGGATGTGGCTCTTTTTGATTTCAATTTCTGTACAGCTGCATTGTCTAATTTTGATGGACTCCAAGGGACCCATCTGGGACACCCACTTATAGGCACTTTCGTAAAATAGTTGAGATGGTGAGAAGATCCATTGACCAGGAGACAAATTAATGATAGACAGTATGTATCATTTTATTTTTAAACACACACACACATCTTTTTTCCCAGCAGGCATTGCAAAAAAGGAAGGAAGGAAGGAAGGAAGGAAGGAAGGAAGGAAGGAAGGAAGGGAGAAAAGTAGAAAGAATTGTTTAGAAGTGTGCCAATTACACAATCAATATAAGCAGCATTTTCATATCCATCAGCAAGATGTCCCCAAATGCACTTATTCTTGTTTGTGTTTTCTTTTTCTCTTGAGAAACCATCAAACAAGGCACCATTTATTCTTCAGCAGTCGATGCATTAAACAAACAAACAAAAACATGTGGCAGTTGAATATGGATTGTCACGGGAATAGAAGCCACTATCTTTTAAATCTTTCTCTGTTTTGAACAACAGTGTGTTTGAATGTGATGGAATTCTAGTCTAAGCAAGCAGATCGCCATGTATTCAAAGATAAATCCCATTGCTGGGCAAAGGTATACTGCTTTTCCATTGATTTTAGAGGCTATGGTGTGTTTTCAGGTAAGAGATAAGCATTATTATGTTTTATGGCTGCACTTCTGTTTTAGTTTTACGCATCCCAGCGGAGCTCACTTTGATAGACAAAAATTTATTGCAGGAAATTTCAAAGCAAACAAATACACCAATTAATTGTTCAAGTAGACCCCTGGGCATTACTACAACCAGAAACTATGTTGATGTTAAATTCTGAGAAAGCAGGCTGAGTAGTTGTGGCTAAATTCCCAAGGTGGTGCCAAATTCAGCAATAATAGTATAGGTCATTGCACAATAAGAAACTGAAGCAATACAGGAGATGCATTCTTCCCTTTCATATTCATTATGCTCTCTCATGCCGAAACCAATGAGATTTAAATCCTTCCCTTTCACTAGATCAGGCCTGATATAAAGTCACTTAATGCTATTGATTCTATTTTCTTGCAGGCACACTAAAAGGAGAACAAGAAGAATACAACCAGAGAAGGCGATGTCTCAGTAGTTGATTAATTTGTGTTGGCAAATAATCACAGCAAATCTGATTTTTCAGATGAAGTATATGTATGAGATTTAGTAATGTATTGCACTATTTGCTTATAACATTTGGTACCCAATTTGTTACTCTGCCAGTTCCACTTTGATGTATATCATCTATAGGTTTTTTTTTTCCTTTTTACAGCCCGGTAGAGGAGATCAACCCTGACTGCTCTTTAGAAGGCCGGATCCTGAAGATGAAACTCAAATACTTTGGCCACCTAATGAGAAAGAAGGACTCACTGGAAAAGAGCCTAATGCTGGGAAAGACTGAGGGCAAAAGAAGAAGGGGACGACAGAGAATGAGGTGGCTGGATGGAGTCACTGAAGTAGTAGGCTTGAGCTTAAATGGACTCCAGAAGATGGTGGAGGAGAGGAAGGTCTATAGGAACGTCGTTCATGGGATCACAATGGGTCAGACATTTATTTATTTATTTATTTATTTATTTATTTATTTATTTATTTATTTATTTAATTAATTAAACTTATTAGTCGCCCCCTCTCCCCACAGGGTCTCGGGGCGACGTACACAAGCAACAGTCAACACAGAGTCATACAGAGGAGGTAAAAAATTAATAAATAATTACAATACTGAAAAAGGTTAAAACCTCAATAACATTAATAGTTTAAAAACTAAAATTAACAATTAAAAATGACCTAGGGGTGGATAAGTTGTCGAGTTATGCCAGGCCGGCTAGCCGAAACAGGTGGGTCTTCAGTTTACTGCGGAAGGAGCGGAGATCGGTTGTTGTTCTAATGTCTGGGGGGAGGTCGTTCCAAAGGGTAGGGCCCGCCACAGAGAAGGACCTACTCCTGGGCACCGCCCTCTGACAATCTCTAGAGGATGGCACCCGGAGGAGACCCTCTCTGTGTGAGCGAATGGGCCGCAGGGATGTATGGGGCAGGACACGATCCCATAGGTAACTAGGCCCTATGCCATGGAGCGCTTTGAAGATGGTAACTAACACCTTGAAGCGCACCCGGTAGGCCACAGGAAGCCAGTGCAGCTCGCGCAGGAGCGGTGTTATATGGGAGAACCTCGATCTCCCCATAATTACCTGCGCGGCTGCATTCTGGACCAACTGCAGCCTCCGGGTGCACCTCAAGGGGAGCCCCATGTAGACAGCATTACAGTAGTCCAGGCGAGACGTCACCAGCGCATGAGTGACTGTGTGCAAGGCCTCCCGGTCCAAAAGGGGTCGCAATTGGCGCACCAGGCGAACCTGGTGGAACGTCCCCCTCGCCATGGCTGCCACATGATCTTCCATAGCCAGCCGGGCATCAAGGAGGATGCCCAAATTGCATGCCCGTTCCACCGGGGCTAATTGTTCATCCCCGATGGCCAGCGATGGAATGTGCTGGTTGTACCGGGGTGCCGGAAGCCACAGCCACTCTGTCTTGGAGGGGTTGAGCCTGAGCCTGTTGTCACCCATCCAGACCCGCACGGCTTCCAGACAATGGGACATCACTTCAACAGCCTCGTTGGGGTGGTTTGGGGTGGAAATATACAGCTGAGTGTCATCAGCGTACAGATGATATCTCACCCCAAAACCACGGATGATCTCGCCCAGCGGTTTCATATATGTGTTGAACAGGAGAGGCGAGAGGATCGACCCCTGTGGGACCCCACAAGTAAGGGGCCTCGGGGTCGACCTCTGCTCCCCTGTCAACACACATTGCGTCCGGCCAGAGAGGTAGGAGCGGAACCACCGCAATACGGTGCCCCCGATCCCCAACCCCTCCAGACGGCGCAATAGGATCCCATGGTCGATGGTATCGAAAGCTGCCGAGAGGTCTAATAGGACAAGGATGGAGGAACAACCCCCATCCTTTGCCCTCCAGAGATCATCCACCAAAGCGACCAAGGCCGTCTCCGTGCTGTGACCGGGCCGGAAGCCGGACATGACTTTATGATTAATAACAACAAATGCCTTGCTTTAGGATGATATCAGGGTGACTAAATGGAATTGAGCATTTACTTGCCAGATGCCCTTCCTGATGTCTACGCAGAGTTCATAGCAGATATTTTATTTTTGTGTGCTGATAGAGAAACATCTGCCACCGCCTAGGATTGAACTCTTACTCTTCCAAGTGGGAGATGAGTGTCTTCACCTCTAGGCCACTCTGCTGCTTATATAAGTATCTATGGTACTATATTAATAATCTGTGGGCTATCTACAAATAAGAAATAGAGAATAAAATTCCAATGTCCCTCTGTGAGGGAGAGGGACAATTTCAAAACATGATCAATAAAATAATAAACAAACAAACAAATAAAGAAATAAAACTGAGAATAGTAATGTTACATTTATCGATCCAAAAACCCACTCCAAAACTTTTCTTTTCATTGATGAGGGCAGAGCACTGCCAAGGTCAACAATTATTTCAGGCGACTTCACATAGGCTAATCAATAACTAAATATTATAAAAATAAACTATACATAAATCTCATACTTGTGCCTTATCAGTCAATTTCTTTAAAAAGCTTGATCAAATAGAGCTGAATGTATGAACGTTACCAAATGTCCATTTATAAGAGTTATTTAAAAGCAGACATTGATGATACCTAGATTCCCCAGCAGTTAGTTGACCATGAGAAATCCTGGCAAAAGCTAGCTAATATTAGAACTGGCATGTGTGTGAATAGTAGATAACCAGGAATTCTTAAGTCTGTAGATGAGATTGGGCAGCTGAAAAAAAAAAGAATGAGGAAGTAAATGGCAAATAATTTCAGTGGTGGTACCAAGAAAACTTCATATGACTAGTCAAATGCAAATTGAAAGTCCGATAGTTGATCAACAGCATGCATGTGTATATTTAGCTGCAATAATTCTGTTGTATATCATTTTGATTGTATTATGCCTCAGTCCAGTTACCCATGCTTTATATATTCTGTTGCTTATCATTGGCAAACCAACTGAACAAAACAGAGATACTGCAACCTCATGCTTATATCATGTGACTGTGGTATCTGTACTGCAACTATGCAGAGAAGTCTGATTGTTTCCCAAGTTGGCGAAGTACTGATTGGATTATCAAGAAAAGCCAAAGGAGGTTGACCTTGTTTGCATGATTGAAGTATTTATATCTACTTTATTGCTGCCTGGGAGTATCTTCTAACAGCTACAGTATATACTTACAAAGAGGCTTGCTAAGATTTTCTAAATCTATAAACTAAAAATTATAAGTATTGTTTAGACCAGCCTTCTCCAGGCTGACGAGAAATTCTGCAAGTGGTTACTCCATAAATCTGGATGACAGCAGGTAAGATATATATTCCATAATGTTTCTCTGATATGATAGGCAGTCCATTATGCCTGAGGACTGGCTATTGTAGTCCTATCTGGCATTTTTCTGGAGAAAGCTGCTGTATGACCTATGTGGTATGGGTTTTGTACTCTGGTTTACCTTGTAAGACTGATAATGTATCTTTGACCACGGACAATTTCATTTCTGCAGGATCCAATCTGGGTCAGTCAGCAGAATCAAAGTTTTCCAGTGACTGACCCAGATGGCTCCTGCAACATTATCCTGGGATACATATATTTACCTTCATTCATAAATTTCATTTCTACATATTTGGAAGGTCAAATAAGTGCATGGACTTAGTCACAAGTTTTATATTCAAAATACACAATTTAGTAAAAGATAATATATATCTCATTTATATATTAGGCGTGGGTTTCCAATGAAACTTGACAAACATGGTCAGGAAGAAGAATAAAATGTCCATATTATTATTTAAAAACCAGCCACCATGTGAATTTTCTGGTCTGTTTTTTCAGCAACAACAATAACCAAGAATATTTGAAGCATTGTTTAGTGTAATTAATATGTGTCCCTTTTTGAAATAAATATTTACTACTCTGCAACGGTTTATTTTTTACAACATTACTAATTTTAGATTTTGACCTGGAAAGTGAAAACTTAAATTATCAACCCTCCCCCTCCAAAAAAAAAACCCAAACGTAAACCTTTTTCTGATTATACCAAGTTTTCTTATTGAGACATAATTCTTGTAGTGTTCCATAAAAAATTGAGCATGCAGAGACACCAAAGCAAATATTAAATCCATGGCTGAATTAATTCCATTAATCACACAGTTCTCTCTTACAAATCTAAGTTGATTCAAAACGCTCAAAGATATTTTTCATCCCCAAGATTACTGTGACTATATATTTGACTCCGTTTAACAGGATGTGTATAATATTTTATTAACAACTTGTTTATGATGAATATACTTTTCTAATAATTTTGTATAGTGTACTTAAAACATTTTGAGTATATAAAGCTTTGTACGGCTTGTGGTAATATCAGGAATGCCTTACAGCTTCACCACTCTCCTGTAGACTCAGCTCTTGCCTTTCAATCAATTGGTTGGGATTCAGAACCAGATCTTTGGACTGAATTAGATTGGCTTAAATTCTATCCAACCTCACCCGAAGAGTTGAAGAAATATGACTAATGTAATGTATGTGTGAAATGCTCAGAACACACCTAAAACATATTAGCATGTTGAATTCTATTTCAGTACATTAACCTTCTTTCCAACTTACTTTTCTCAGCTACTTCGATGTGCTAAGACTAAGCTGCTGAAGGCCACCCAGGGATCTATTTCTAAGATCCCCAGGTGGCCTAAGACCTAAGATTCAAACCTAAAACAGGTTTGAATGAGAAAGTTCTAAAATCTATGTTCGCCCACTCTGACACAATGAATCTCAAAAAGTAATTATAAACATTGTAGATTCCCATCACAGAAATGTTTGATAGTTGCAGTTTAATAGTTGAATGACTCACTGCCATTCACAACTCTTCTTGAAGAATTATTATTGTATTATTACTTTGTGGTGAGTTTTTAAAGATAATAGATTTCAAACAAACCATTTAATTGAGGTGGTTCCTATTTTTCTACTTGCATTTTTACATGCTTTCCAACTGCTTAGGTTGGCAGAAGCTGGGACTAGTAACTAGAGCTCACTCCATTACATGGCACTAGGGATTCAAACCACCAAACTGCCAACTTTTCTGATCGAGAAGCTCAGCATCTTAGCCATTGAGCCCCTGTGTCCCTCTTACAATACAATACAACAATAAAAATAAAATAGAATAGCTACCACGTGCTCTATAAAAATGGCATAGTAAAAGAAAAACATGGAACAGGATTAAGTGTTACATAGAGAGCAACACAAACCCTACCAACAACAACAACCACTTAGCATGTTGAGATATGACTCACACCATAAGCTCACATTTATTACACCATGTAATAAGTTGATATATGTTTCTCCAAGAATAACAATTTTCATCTGTAAAAATATCACCCTAGTGGAATAAGTCGTAACAATTGAATAGGTCTTGAAAATAAACAAATGAGAAAAGATTTCCATTCTTCAGTGTAAATTAAACAAACAAACAAATAAATAAATAATAGCTGTTAAGCATGATATTCTTTTATGGAGTAAGAATTTTTTTATTGATTTTTTCATCTTCAGATAAGCAGTTATGCTGCCAATTAATTATGACAGTCATTACTATCCAGGAATGTAAAATGTAAAAATATTAACATTATGGGATTTAAATGATACAAATGCATTATAATACTAACATATTACAGTTGCAATGATATAAAAGTATAATAATCATACTCTTAATTTCTTTTCAGATGTCACAAAAGTTATTTCCAGAGGCCCTCTGTCCCTGCATGCTTACAGTGTCAAGGATTTTTGAAGGAACTTTTATTTGTGGTGCAGCATTTACCCAATTGATTTATATACTCCTGGGTTTTATTTATTTAAGGAAAAACAAAGAATTCAATCTCTCTTAGTTGGGGGGAAATAATTTGGATTTCCACGGAAAACCCATCAGCATAGAAAGATAAACTTATAGTATCTAAAGGTCACAATCATAAATAACTCAGAAATAATGAAGATGTACATTATTGCTCAGATGGATTAACTAACTTATTGCGCGCGCATGCACGCACACACATACACACACGATAGCAGATTATACAGGAAAACAGAACACCGTTAAAATGCCTACTGCCTAGCACATCAAGAGATATATTGAATCTAAATACTCATTTAATATCAAGGTTTAAATGATGAAGGGGAACTGTTGCTAGGAAAAATGGGAGCCAACCCATAAAAATTTGGTCAAACCAATCATAGATGAGAAGGAAAAAAAGTAAAGTTATAATAACCACAACAGAAAGAAAATGACTTTACTTCCAAATTGATCATAAAAAACAACAA
Organism: Natrix helvetica; assembly: GCF_964273705.1. Taxonomy (NCBI): domain Eukaryota; kingdom Metazoa; phylum Chordata; class Lepidosauria; order Squamata; family Natricidae; genus Natrix; species Natrix helvetica. Next base: position 18,300,056 of record NC_138549.1, on the reverse strand, counting down.
CAACAACTGGTGCTTTCAAGTTATCTATACATTCTCAAGAATGTCAGAGAAACTGAATTTTCTCTGTGCTTTCTTTGACTTACTTCAAAAAAAATATAGCTGTCATTCTTTCTATAAATGTTCCATCTCTGTCTTCGGGCTAATTGTATAATCTGATGGACGCTGTTGTGAAAGTGTTACTTTTATTTTTCAAATATTAATTGTTGAAAGCCTGGGAGCTTTCAACAAAGCTTCTGTTCTTAGGTTTATTAATTCAATCATACTTTTAATTAAATATCACCTTGTGTCCATGTGTCTCTAGTATCCTATGCAACACACAGGAATCTAGGGAAGTCTATACAAAAATATATACCAGAAATATGCATTATTAGTATCTCCCCAGATACTGTACAGAAACCCATTTATAGATAGCCAGTAGAAATGTATACTCAATGGCTTATTCCAAACATATTATCCCATCACCTTCCATCCTACTTGAAAGAATGCACTACAATATATTATTCTGGAAGACAAAGAGCCTGGATTTGGGGAGATTACTTTAGGGTTGACAGGTGAGCCATTCAAAGGACTCTGTAAGGGAAAAGGGTATTTAAAAAGTCAAGATGGTAGAATCTTTTTATATGAGTTCCATGTGCAACACAAATAACAAAGACATCACAGAGTCAAGAATGATGTCTTGACTTTTTTTTGACATTCTTGCAACACTCTAATAATGACCCTGAAATCATCATAGTTTCTGAAATCTTCTTTGGAACTAGATAGATAGATAGATAGATAGATAGATAGATAGATAGATAGATAGATAGATAGATAATTATGTACCATTAAATAATTTTCAATTCCTGGCCACCACAAATATTTCCTTCATATGATCTGTCCCTAATCTAGTCCTTCTGATCTTCCTCTGGACACTTCCTGAGTTCCATCTTGATGCTGACCATTGACTTTTCCTCTTTCTCTCCACATTTCACACCATTAGAACCTTCTCTATAAAAATTATGCCAGACTTTCATAGCCCAAGGATTTCAAAATATAATAGTGAGAGTTAACAGCATGACATTTAGGCCAGTCTCATAGTTAAAATTCATTCAGTACTTATAAGAGAAGATCCTTAAGATACTAACTGCTAAAAGCAAAATTCTGATAATCAAATGGTATTATTTTGTTTTCTAATTGCAATTATCTGATTAGGCTGATGCGATCTGCCTATTATGTAGCTCTTTTTGCTACGGTAGCTTAAATTTACAGGCCAAGTACCTGAAGGAGATTCCCCCACTTAATGTAAATACTTCATTTTACTAAAATCTAAGCTGATTGTCTCTTATTTTCCACAGTTTAAGTTTCATTTAATGGCCTGTAGTTACAGACTTAATAAACTGGAATTAAATATAACAGGCACCCATGAATGTTTCAATACGGGTTTCTCTGTGTTAAAGTTCAGTAACAACAACAAAATGTAGCTGAAATGTTAATCTAATGTTGCACCAACTGGAACGTTAAATGAAATTCCTTTTGCAAAGTATATACTATGAACAGTGGAAGGAGAGGCAGTGTAGCAGTCATTATGTCTTAGATAATTTAATTGAGCTGTGAAAGAGACAGAAAATATGCGAGAGGAACTAAAGGGTTGGACTAGAAGAAAGACACGGATTCAACTGTCTACCCATCAGCTCTAGTTATCGCCAAGAGTTCTTCTTACTGAGGGAAAAATGGAGGACACACACAGACAGATACATTTAATTATTCATACATACTTTCAATGCATTGGCATACTCCACATGTACACATAAACCTATGCAGATCCCACCCCTGTGCACAGCCTATTTCAATTGGAAGATTTTATAAATTGGATCCTGATCCAGGTCATTTTTATAGAGCCGCTATTTTCGTTCCTCCACCTTCACCTAGGAACTCATGGAAGAGTTGTCCTTTGTGGTTTTTAAAGCACTACATTTTCATTTTGGAAGCTGCAATTATTCAGTTATGACTGGCTCTCAGATCATTTCAGTTTTATCATTTATTGCAAACTCTACTTTGACAACTTTGGCAAATCAGCTTCGGAGGAATGTATGCAAACAAACCCTACAATAATATTACTTCAAGGGAAAGCAAATGGAAGAGAGAGACAGCCCTTCTAAATTTCAGAAACATATACCCAGCCAGTGGTGGGATTCTACTATTCGGACCAGTTCGGGCAAACCGGTAGCTCCGACTATCAGCTGGGAGCGAACAGGTTCGCTCCGATTTTCAGTTATGCCTGCCCACCTGCCCCTGTGCTATAGTCACCTATATTCCCTTTTCTGAAGCCCAACTGATGGATGCAGCAGAGTGGATTGCCACGCCTCAGCTGTTTTCCTCCCCAGGAGTAACACAGAAGATGATTTCTCTGTAAACTGCATGTGTGTGAATGCATGTGCCTGTGTGAAGCTCACACTCAGTGAATTAGTTGTTAAACCAGTAGGATCTCACCCCTGTACACAGCCTATTTCAATCTGGACGATTTTATAAATTGGATCCTGATCCAGGTCATTTTTGTAAAGCCGCTATTTTCATTCCTCCACCTTCACCTAGGAACTCATGGAAGAGTTGTCCTTTAGGATTGTCAAGGATCCTCAGGAATTGGTCAATGCTTTCCCCAGCTGGCCAATGAGGAGTGCCAAACTTAAGTTTGCAGTGAACCCTTTGTTGACCCTACAATTAGTGGAACCCTGTTCTGTTTATTTTGCAGTGAATGAAATGGGCAAATGGGAAAGTGTCACTGGATGAAGAAGAAGCAGCCATCCATTGGACTGTCTGGAAAATTAGGAAAATGCCCTTCAAGTACAAAGGTGCCTTGACTTGCAAAGAGAGGAGATGAAACTGAGGAACCAAGGCAGGACAAATGTTAGCAATAAGGGGAAGCCATCTACCCTGCCACTCCATGAAAAAGGTTGCAGGTAAGCTTGAGAACTTCATCTGGAGCAGTAGCTGAACTGAAAACAGTATGGAGTATTGGTTAAGGTGTTGGACTAGGAAAGTGGCAATACAACTTCCTTTATCCCTTAAATTCCATTGCAAAGTTTTGGGGCATTCCTTCTCTGTCAGTCCAGCCTACCTCAGAGTTGAGGGGAGAAATAGGCCTTGCATTGTGCTTAGCGCAGGACGTGGTGGATCAGTGGTTGAGCTTGTCGTTCAGAAAGGTCGGCAGTTCAGTGGTTCGAATCCCTAATGCCATTTAACGGAATGAGCTGCCATTACTTGTCCCAGCTTCTGCCAACCTAGCAGTTTGAAAGCACGTAAAAATGCAAGTAGAAAAATAGGAACCACCTTTGGTGGGAAGGTAACAGCGTTCCAGGCACCTTTGGTGTTTAGTCATGCTGGCCACATGACCACGGAGACGTCTTCAGACAGTGCTGGCTCTTCGTTTTTGAAATGGAGATGAGCACCACCCCCTAGAGTCAGGAACAACTAGCACATATATGCAAGGGGAACCTTTATCCTTACCTTATTGTGCTTAGATTAAAGAGCATGATGAATTAAAAAACACTTTAAAAATTAGAAATAGAACTATATTCACAAAATTTGAAAAAGGAAACAAAGACAAAACTAGCTTGGCTATATGAAGAGTATGATTTCAGATCAACCCAGGATTTGTGTGTGGCTTAGAAGCACTGAAAATATGAGGTATGACTAACACACTTCCCATTTATTTTTACGGTTCTATTTTTTTAAATAAGGCTATATTTGGAGCCCAATCTTTATTTAAGTATTATCTATATTCTAATTTGCATGTTCTTTCCTTCTTGAATATCTATGCTGAGCTGTGAATTTATGTCACAATATAGGTGCCATTTTTTCCCTAAAATGTACAAAATTTCCAGCAGTCTGAATTTGGGAAATTCAGCCCTACTTTAAAACAGTGTTTCCAAAATGTTTCATCATTTAGAATTATGGTAACTTTAAAAAATGGGGATTGGACAAGGTAGAGGAAGCGAACTATATAAGGCAGAAAATTTTGTTTTGTTTTTCTTTTCAAGTATTATCGTATTTTTCGGAGTATAAGACGCACCGGAGTATAAGACATACCAATATTTTGAAGAGGCAAATTAAAAAAAAAGTTTTGGCACTCTGCAGACCTCCCAAAAACTGCCCTTTTCTTTTTGGAAAAATTGGGCTCTTTTTGGAAAAATTGGGTTGTCAAAAAAGGGCATGCATAGCCTTTAGGAGGCTTATAGAGTGCTCCTGGGGTTGGGGGGAGGGCAAAATTGAGCAAAAAACAACCCGTTTTTCACTCATTTCTGCCCTCCACAGCACACTGAAGCACTCTGCACTCTGAAAGCCTCCTAAAGGCTATGCATGGCCATTTTGGTGAAGGGGGTGGAGTTTCGGGAGGCAAAAATGCTGTATTCAGTGTATAAGACGCACCCAGATCTTCAGCCTCTTTTTTGAGGGAAAAAGGTGCTTCTTATACTCCGAAAAATATGGTACTTACCTAGAAGTAATTTTACTGAATACATTATGCCTATAAATGTAAGTAAACATACAACTGTTCTTCCTATTTGAGGTCAAACTGGAGAATCAGGTATTTTTAGTAGCATGACATGCAGACCTCAATTCTATTAATGCTTGCCAGGGTGAAACATCTGCATAAACAATTAAACTCAAACCTGGATTTTCTTGTTTTGGCTCCGCCCCTTTTTTCTTTTGTATTGATCATTTTAATAACATACGCCTCAGAACACAAACACTTTCAAAGCCTTCCTAGTTAAAAAGTGAAACATTAAAAAAAAGGAAGAAATGTTAATAAAAAGGCAACAAATAAAGACATTCTTCGGTGAGCCATAGTTTTAGGATGACCTTCTTTAATTAAAAGAAGAGATACTAAAACTTTTTGTTCAAATTGTTGAACTCATACCGTAGCTTGTCTGTTTCTCCACCCACCCATCCATATCTATTTGTCTGTCGTTCTGTCTGTCATTCTATCTCTCATTCGGTCGGTCTGTCTGTCTGTCTGTCTGTCTGTCTGTCTGTCTGTCTGTCTGTCTGTCTGTCTGTCTAGCTAGCTAGCTAGCTATCATCTATCTATCTATCTATCTATCTATCTATCTATCTATCTATCCATCCATCCATCCATCCATCCATCCATCCATCCATCCATCCATCTATCTATCTATCTATCTATCTATCTATCTATCTATCTATCTATCTATCACATTTCTACATCCCCCACCTCACCTAAGTGACTCTGAGCAGTTGACAATAAAATTTACATGGACAATAAGCACCATCCATGCATTTTTTTTAAAAAAAATATGGTCCTATTCTTTTTAATAGTGTGAAAATGTGAGCATTTTTGGATCAAAATATTTAATTAATTCAGCAGGTTTCTTCCCCCCACCCCTAACATTCACTTCAGTGGCTAAGGGCTCACCTAGAAACCAGGAGATTGTGAGTTCTAGTCTCCTTAGCATTAGAAAAACTGTTCTAATGACTGTGGGCCACTGCACACGTCACTCTCACTCAGTCCAACTCATTGCAAGGGGTGATTGTTGTGCAGAAAGAAAGAGGAGGAGGAGGAGGAGGAGGAGTATTAGATATGTTTATTGCCTTAAGTTGTATATAGAAAAAAAGGCAGGATAAATATATATTTTAAAAAATCAGATTCAATAGCGTGATTTTGAGCAGTGCACTATAACAAGCCTCGGCAAAACAAAAACTTTATAACAATTATAACAATGACAATATTAGTTTCTACCTTAGGCTGTTGAAGTTATTTGCATTGTGTGATGAAATGTAAGCTGGATCCAGTGCAGCAACAATAACATTTCACTCGTCATCCTCATCCCATCCTCATTCTGAATTAACTGCTTATTTGTAGTCAGTAGAAAGAAAATAATCCCATTCAAATCATACTTGCATTATTCATGATGGAAAAAAATGACATACAATTTACAGAGCAAAAATAAGATTTTTTTTAAAAAAAACAGCAAAAAAGAGATCTGTTTTACATTGCAATTTAAAAAATGCATGCCAGGTTACTCCATTTTTTTTTCAGACAACATTTCTTAGCAGATATATGGAAATTGTTCAGTAAAGCTTGTCACTTAAATTGCACGGGATCCTTGTTTGGATTCTGTATTCAGTGCTGCCGGTGACAGTTCTCCATTAATTTCACTGCCAGTGAGAACCCCAAAGAAGCTAACTTTGAATAAAAGCTATGTTTTTCCATAAAGTTTTATTAATGAATATTTTCCATCTGGTGTGATAGCTCAGTATTTTCCCCAAAGAATTAAGAGACTGGTGGGATAGAACAACTCATCTCTGCAATCATCTCAATGGGATTAAGAATAAAACAAGGTTTCAGAGAAATATCAGGTTAATAGCTTAGATTTTGTAGATATACGTCAATTAGAGCAATTTGCTCTTTGTTGTTATCCCCTTTGCATCTTCTTCTTCTTCTAATAGATGTATAATCTATCACATAGAAATATAGAAAAATGATGGCAGAAAAAGACCTGGTAGTTTACTGAGTCCCCCTTTAAGTTTATTTTTTTTTCCTTTTTAATTTATTATTGTTTTAAATTATTATTTTTGTATTTTATTTTCATTTTTAAATTTTTGTCCAATGATGGACATGTGTTTATCCCAAGCATGTTTAAACTCATATATGCTCAAATAGGAAAAACAACTTAAACAACTCCAAATGAGGAACTTATGCAGAAATGATTTGAAAATGATATGCTATGTGTAAATTTTAGTAGATTTGTAATTGGATATTTGGTTATATCAGCCAAGTAGAGTAGAGTAGAGTAGAGTAGAGTAGAGTAGAGTAGGGTAGGGTAGGGTAGAGTAGAGTAGAGTAGAGTAGAGTAGAGTAGAGTAGAGTAGAGTAGAATAGAATAGAATAGAATAGAATAGAATAGAATAGAATAGATACAATTGGAAGGGACCTTGGAAGTCGTCTACTCCAACCTCATGTTCAAACAGGAGACCATGTGCCATTTCAGACAAATAGTTGTCTAGTCTCTTTTTGAAAGCCTCCAGTGATGAAGCACCCACAACTTCTGATGCCAAGCCATTCCATTGTTTGATTGCTGCCACTGTTAGGAATTTGGCAGAATAAGCATGCTGTAGGTACCGTCAGCTAGGGACCTACATTTGGTGGGTCTCAGAAGATGTACTTTCTCTGCCATGGTACATACATCATGGAAGTTCTTCCACCCCAAATTAGATCAGCTCTAACCTGTTTGATATTCCAAAAAGTCCTGAAGATGTGGTTATGTTACTAGGCTTGGGATTCCCAGGCAACCAGAGACTTTCTTAGATGGTTCCATTGGTGGGATAAACATTTTTAGTCTCCCTTCACCTGTGATTTGTATCTATAGCTTTTATGCTATCTATTAGTTTGCACTTTTTTATTTTGTTTTTACAGTTCTTGTTTTTATTAGATTGTCTCAGACCACCCAAATTTGCTTTTGGTGAGATGGGCAGCTATGTAAATTTGATTAATAAGTAAATGCATAAATATTTCCACCAGAGTATTTTCTAAAAGAAACCCCTATTTTGTAAACAAATTAATAAATAACACTACTTTAAAAATACTGAAAAGGGATTAAGTGTTTTTTCCAGTGGGACCAGTCTATCAGGACTACCCAATTATGGGATGGAGCATACTGCTTCCATTTTCCCCTTTCAGCCCCAATCCAGGGGCCTTTGCAGGCAATCACTTTCTTTGTCGGTAACACATGCATTTAACCCTGAAAAGGGATCTTTCATTGAAATAAGGAACAGATTGGTAAAATTAAGGTGTTTATGTGTGAATGGATAATTTTGATACGTGGTGGAAGGGAAGAAAGGATCCAAACAGAGAGAGAGAATGAGGACACTCACATATTTCTGTTCAACTGTATGGTCTCTATAGTAGATGAATTTGGGTCAGTGAAGGGATAATATGGTACGAGAAAACCAAAACAGTCAGTTGATCCAGTCAGTTAGCAAGCATTCAGCTAACTGTATTCATCTTAAAAGGATTCAAGGATGTACAGGGGTTAAACTAACTAACAAGTCAGTTGTGTTATGGAAATACCGAATGTAATTAGTTGACCTGTTTTGCATGCCTCATGATCTGGAAAAAAAGGACCGGGCAGAAATAGCAGCTTAAAAAGAAAAACCCTGTCAAGAGGTCTATGATTTAATATACAAACAGCAGTTCTGTTTTGCTTGACTTTGATGTTAATCTATTTTATGCCATCCAAATTTCAATAGCCTCCAAACTGGATAAGACCTCAAGGCCAGCCTTGGTGTAACTCACTCCATAGTCTACCATCACAAAATATGCTTCCCAATTACTGATTTACTCCAGGGATCAAATCATATCAGTTATTACTGGACAAGGGCTAGTTATGGCTTGTTAGTCTTCTCCTGACTGAATGATTTATGGGTTACTAAGCACTTCCCAATAAAGGAAGTAGGTGTGGACTTTGCGTTTCCCCAATGGATTTTTTTTTGGACTCAGAGAGGTGATTGGTTACTACAAGAATGTTCAGACTCGCTGGATTAGTGGTTGATTAAGTTAAGAACACTATCGGATTTGGATTTTAATTGGGCAAATATCTATCCTGACCTGATGGATATCTTCAGAAACTAGTATCCCAGGAGTAATATCAACAGAAGAGAGAGTTACTTGAATTCAGTCAGTACCTGTCACACAAGATAAAATAGAAAAGAAATTTGAAATGAATAAAACATAAAATTATAAATATTAAATCTATGAAGTTATTAAATGAATCTAAATGACTAAAGCTGCTAACTTTTGAAAATTAAAAAAAAGTAAGTTTCATGGTATTTATAGTATTGCTTGGAGCTTGTCCCATTTTAATCTTTTTACCCAGAGATGTAACTTTTGCACCGGTTACAGATGCCCAACGGAGACTTCAAACCTGAAGTGCTCCCTTTTAAAATCAGATTTGGAATCAGCCCATCTTGGGTGTGTAGTGCAAAAGCGTACTGGTATCATTTTCTAACTGGAATGTGAAGGATACCAGGAGAGACATGATAGCAGTGTTCCAATATTTGAGCGGCTGCCATAGAGAGGAGGGGGTCAAGCTATTTTCCAAAGCACCTGAAGGCCAGACAACGAATAATGGATGGAAAACTGGCCAAGGAGAGATTCAACCTGGAAATAAGGAGAAATTTTCTGACAGTGAGAACAATCAACTAATGGAACAGAAGTTGCCTTTGGAAGTTGTGGGAGCTTCATCACTTGAGACTTTCAAGAAGAGATTGGTTTGCCATTTGTCATAAACAGTGTAGGGTCCCCTGCTTGAGCAGGGGAGTTGGATTAGATGACCTATAAGGTCCCTTCTGTTAATCTGTTAAATTTGTTAAATAATTCTTAACTTGATCTGGACTATGCCTGCAAAAGGCAAAAGATCTTATCAGAACCTATTTTGTCAATCAGCATTCCGAATCAAACCATGATTTAGAGTCTTCTACCTTATTCTTGAATTACAGATTATACTTTGGTTGACACTGACATGACAATAAGAAGAACTTATTATAATTCTTGAGAATAGAGCCATCCAAACTTCTCTCTGTAAAGTGAATCACATTGCCTTTTCAGATTCTAATATTTTTCACCAAATGTTTCTGCTGAGATGGATCTTGAGCTGAATCTACAGATTTTATTATCCATGTTGAGAATCGGACCAATTCAATTATTCTCATGGGTTCTCATGTGTAGAACAGCTGGGAATAGTTACTATCACAATGCATAACAAAGAACAAAGAATGGGGTTCTGGATTAGGCCATATAATATATCAAGGAAAGGTTTGTGCCAGACTAGCAATACATTCTACTGGGAAACCAGTACCATATATGCCATTCAAAACCATATCAACCAAAGTGACTGGAATTTTATGCTTTCCATATTCTTGATAGCACAAATCATTAGTTATCTGGCTAAATATAAAGCAACAGGAGATCCAGCTGCAGAACCCAATAGATTACAATTAATGGAGACACATAAACTATGTCATTTGACAACAGGCAGTTGAGTGGTGAGAAAACGAAGTTCTAAATGCACAGGTATAAAATAAGTAGCACCTGGATCAGCAATAGTCATTGTGAGAGGAACATAAGTGTCCTAGTGGACAGTATGAACCAGCAGTGTGCTACCAATGTCAAAAAAGCCAATAAAGTTCTAGGCTGATCAATAGGGAAATAGCATCAAGAGCATGAGAAGTAATGGTACTACTCTATATTGCACTAGTGAGTCTACACTTAGAATACTGCATCCAGTTCTAGTTGCCTGGATACAAAAGAAATGATGAGATCCTAGTAAGAGTGCAGAGAACAGTAATGAATTCAATAAGCGGTCTGGAGGCTAAACTGCTTGATGTACAGTTTAGAGAACTAGGTGTGTATAGTGTAATGAAGGATTAGGGCTGACATAACAACTGTCTTCTAAGTTTCAATACTAATACTTAAGGAGCTGTGACAGAGAAGAATGGATGGATTCATTTTCCAAAGTACCCGAAGACACAACAAAAAGTAATGGGTGGAAGCTTGTTAAAGGATTTCAATGTGGACCTAAGGAGAAATTTTCTGACAGTGAGAACAATTAACCAATCAAATAGCTTGCTTTCTGGAGCAGTGGAGGCAAATTGTGGACACTGGATGTGTTTAAGAAAAGATTGGACAACTATTTGTCCAGCATGGTACTATAAGGACTCCTGCCTTAGATAAGGGGTTGGACTAGAAGACCTCTAAACTTCCTTCCATCCCTATAATTCTATGATTCCACATATATCACCTTGCATGAAAAGCCCAACTTAGAGTTCCTTAAGTCCACCTGATTTCCTGGCAACATGAAGGCAGAGCTGCTAAATTATCTTAAATACTATTAAATATTGAATATGAATTTAAATATTCATTATTACATTCTAAAGCGGTTACTGAGAAGTAAACTACTGTTCCTCTATTATGTTAATTCTTGTCATCATTACAACCCCCATATTCAAGAAAACCACTCCACACTGAACCTATTTAACGTGGAAACCAAAGCCACACTTAAAGACATTTGCCAATATAAGTGTTCAATGTTGCATGTTGCTTTTGCTTTTGTCACATGCAAAAATGTTTTCCTTGTAGACATTTATAAACATCTTCACTTTGCTTGCTTTTATGTAATCATTTAGACTTTGACTAAATTTTTCACTCCATTCATTTGCCACAAACCACAACCACTACTTTTTCTTGGTAAATGCTCTATGTTGTTGTTGTTTTTATGTAGCATGTGATACATTACTATTATTACTATGCTGTTGTTGTAATTGTTTATTATATTATTGGAGTATACACAACTGGTTTGAAGTTGAATTTGCCTCAAGGTAAGAGGAAGTAATGAATGTATTAAACGTAATTCTAACCAGAACATATAATGTCGTGGGCTTTTAAAGTGATTAAATGTTCAAAAGGAAAGGACTGGAAGTGGGACCAAGAGGGATGGGAGGAGGGAAGGAGAGAGGAGAGAGAGAGATAGTTCCCATACTATAACTTCTTGAACAACATAATTAACAGTGTGAAGAAAATGGATCAGCAATGTTACTAATTAGAAGATGGAGCAACAAGGATCACTGAGTCAAGTTAACGCATTTTCATGATAACTTATATGTAGCTACATTTTTTTATTCAAATAGTAGAGAAAAAATCTTACTAGAAGCATAAGGTAAGAAGAAGATGCTCTTCCTAACCAAATACCAAGTGACAACAATGTTCTATTTTATTTTATGTTATTTATTTTATTATTTACAAATGTATGCAGCTGCACATCTCATACACCTGACTCTAGATGGCCCATAATTGAGAGCATAATGAAAACACATTTGAAAACAAGTGAAATTAAAAACAACAGAAGTAACATAAAATATCATAGCAGTTGAGAATACTCATTTCACATAATCATGACCAAGAAGTAAGCTCATCCATACTACAAGAGCATGGTGGTGGCTCTCAAGGTCAAGATACTTGACATGACAATTCACAGGTTTGTGTTTGAGACCCAGTTGCTGCCATGTGGCAGGGTGGGTCCTCGTCATTCACTTCCACTCCTGCTGGTCTAGCAGTTCGAAAATCGGGTGACCATAAGTAGACAGATGGGTACCACTTTAAGTTGTTGGGAAACTAATGGGGACATGAAAGCCCCCCCCCCCCCAATTGGGCATCCCTGGGCAACAGTGATGTCACTGGTTGAGCCTTTCACTACATAAGTGCTTCAGTGCTTCTGACATGGGGAGGGGGGACCCATGCTATCAGAACACAAGGGTTGATGGCAAAACCAAATTGTCCATACCCAAACAAAGACCAGAAGGATCAGAGGAAGTCCAGTCTCTGGAGCAATGATGATCCAGAGGGCAGATGCCATAGTAGAAAAGCTTCTCTTCCTGAGCCCTGCCAGATGACACCCTCTTGTAGATGGGATCCAGTGCATGCCAGATCCGACAGGACAAGTAGAGGACACTGAGCAAACATGTTATCAGTGTTCCAAGTAATACACCCATAGCAAACAGAACTTGGAGGCAGGTGGATTGTTCAAAGAACAATTTTATTTGGAGATATCAGATTGGCACAGACTAGTGAAAACCAACTCTGGGAGTTCCAGTGGTTCTCACCTAATTAATGAGTGAAAATTCCCCTTTCCCCCATACAATAAGTCACAAGTAAGTTGCCTGGCTATTTCTCTCCTCTTCCTCCTCTCTCCAGCCAGCTTTTGGAATCTCCTTGATTCACAGGAGAAACTATTTTGTTTTGGCTACAAAAGCCCAGCTATCTCTATTCCCCGCTCCCTATCCCTCAGCTCCAGTGTGGCAACACTGAAGCCTAAAAAATGGCCTCTGTGAGACCAGCTTCAGGTTGAAACATGTCCTCTGAGCAATCTGGCTGAAGTGTCAGATGTAAAATGACATAAACTGAAACAATGTATTTTAACTTTCTAGCCTTATGATGTATGAACATAGAAAGTATTTTCATGCTGTGAAGGGAATAGGTAACCCTTCCTTCTTTATGTTCTACATCTGCTCTGTGCCTATCATTAATTACAAGAAAACAAGTTATATAGCTGCATTAGACAAATTCATGGATAATAAAGCTATCAATGGCTACTAGCTGTGATAATAATATCTCACCTGCAACCTCAGAAGCAATGGGTATCAGTGAGGATTCATGGCCCTCTTGTATACATAAGCATCTGGTTACCACTTAGCACAGAAGGGTCTTACACCAAAGCTCTTCTTATGTTTGTATTTATTTGTATCAAGAGAATTAAACTAGTTGGCTCACAAAATAATGCAACATCTACCATGGTTCTCTACATTACTGAGGCATAGAAAATGAAAAACTGTTAAAATATTCATGACTGGGAGAGACAAGGTCAGCCAATGAATAGGCATAGTAACTAAGTCAGCCAATGGGAGCTTAAACAGATCTGAGTCTGTGCAGAGAATTGAAACAGAAACTTAAGCAGTCTGCTGCTCTGAGAAGTAAACTAGTAGTCTGTCTGGGCTCTTCTGCTGGTATGAAATTAGCTGCTTGGGTTTGCCTGTGACTCTCCTGCCTTATGTTTACTTGGAAGAACCACCTGTTGGTATTGTACATTTATTCATCTATTCTTACGTATATAAAGAAGTTAATGAATCCTGCTGCATCAGTTATCTGTGTGTGCTTTCTGGATTTGAATTTAAGCAACAAACTCTGACAAAAAAACATCCCCACATTTAATGCTTGGCATTCATGAAGTCAACAGAAGTTCAATTCACATTTATGGATATATATTTTTTTTACTTTAGAGTTAGTTCTTGTCACAGTTCACCCTTTGGCATATCCATCATCCTTTTGATCTGTGCTTCACCAGCAGCGTTCATCACTGGCTATATGCTTTTTGCTTATTGCCTCCATTAAAAATACAAATGATGTATTTCTGTGATCACCACAGTCTATAAGCTGCAAGAGAAACATAGCCCAAATGTTGCCATTATCTCTTTGATAAAGCTTTCACATTATTATTATTAGAATAGGGCCTTTCAATACAGATTAAGAACATAACATTTGAAAGGAATGAAAGGAAAAAAAATAGCCATTGGTTATATATAGTTTTTTTTTCCTTTTTTGAAAATTAAATCACAACATGACCTTTGCAATTCAGGCAATAAGAGGCCAAGCTGCCCGAGGAGCTGATAAAAACAGTATAAGGACATTGTCTTTTGAGAAGGGTCACCCACAACGGCCTAAAAATGACACAATAAAATCATGCAAAAACAAGGCATAGGAAAAGATTATTAGTGTGTGTAAGAGAGAGGAAGGGGGGGGGGGGGAGAAGCATATTCAAAAAATGAGTCACGCGTTCTATGCAAATTTACAATAGTGGCTGTAGGAAGTTATCACCCAGCCCTCTCCCAGAAAAATGAAATATCCTAGGAAATATTGAAAAGGCAGAATATTATATTTCCCTGGATGTGAAAAGGAAGAAACATGTTTTAAATTGAGAATAGCTCCCTGTAGCTTTCTGCCTCCACTCACTTTGTCAATGGGCCATTAAGAAGGCCAAGTTGGTCCCTTTACATAATAAAGAGTTCTCCCCTTCAGCTCCAGGGGGATGGGATTAAGGCAGCGGTTCTCAAATAGTGGGGCGCGGCCCCCTGGGGGGGCGCGAGGCTCCGTAAAGGGGGGCGCGAAGGCTCCCTTTCCATCTGGGTGCAACGGCGGCGGCGTGGGCGAGGCATAATATATCCCGGCTTGAAGTGGCAGCGCTGGGGACTGCTCAGAGACTCATCAGAGCCGCGGGCTGGAGCTGTGCAAGAAGCCTGCTCGGGCGGGGGTGGGAGGGAGGGAAGCATGGCTGTCCCAGGCTTCCCTCCCTCCCCCCCCCTCAGCCCAAGCAGACTTTTTGCACAGCTCCAGCCCGCGGCTCTGATGAGTCTCTGAGCAGTCCCCAGCGCTGCCACTTCAAGCCGGGATATATTCTGCCATGCCCTCGGCGGCGTCTTTATGCAGGTAGCTCGCCTCCCCACCAGCAGCTCCACCGCCAACATTCCGTCTGGGAGTGGAAGCGCAACAGTCGCTGTTGGGGAAGGGACAAAGGGGCGGCGGTCGCCCGATCTTGCCACCGCCACCCCTTCGCCCCTGGTAACGGCGACTGTTGTGCTGCTGCTTCCAGCTGGGATGCTGGAGGAGCTGCTGGCAGGGAGGGAGGGAAGAAAGGGAGGAGGGAGTAAGGATAGACAAGCAAGAGGGAAAGAGGAAAGAAGGCAAGCAGGCAGGAAGGAGGCAGAAGGAAGGAGGGAAGAATGGAACTGGAAGGGAGGCACGGAAGGAGGGAGGGAGAAAGGAAGGATAGGAGGATAGGGAAAGAGGAAAGAAGGCAGGCAGGCAGGGGGAAAGAGGAAGGAGGGAACTGGAAGGGAGGCAGGAAGGAAGGGAAGGAGGAAGGGAGGGTGGAAGGAAGGATAGACAAGCAAGAGGGAAAGAGGAAAGAAGGCAAGCAGGCAGGAAGGAGGCAGAAGGAAGGAGGGAAGAATGGAACTGGAAGGGAGGCAGGGAAGGAGGGAGGGAGAAAGGAAGGATAGGAGGATAGGGAAAGAGGAAAGAAGGCAGGCAGGGGGAAAGAGGAAGGAGGGAACTGGAAGGGAGGCAGGAAGGAAGGGAAGGAGGAAGGGAGGATGGAAGGAAGGATAGACAAGCAAGAGGGAAAGAGGAAAGAAGGCAAGCAGGCAGGAAAGAGGCAGAAGGAAGGAGGGAAGAATGGAACTGGAAGGGAGGCAGGGAAGGAGGGAGGGAGAAAGGAAGGATAGGAGGATAGGGAAAGAGGAAAGAAGGCAGGCAGGCAGGGGGAAAGAGGAAGGAGGGAACTGGAAGGGAGGCAGGAAGGAAGGGAAGGAGGAAGGGAGGGTGGAAGGAAGGATAGACAAGCAAGAGGGAAAGAGGAAAGAAGGCAAGCAGGCAGGAAAGAGGCAGAAGGAAGGAGGGAAGAATGGAACTGGAAGGGAGGCAGGGAAGGAGGGAGGGAGAAAGGAAGGATAGGAGGATAGGGAAAGAGGAAAGAAGGCAGGCAGGCAGGGGGAAAGAGGAAGGAGGGAACTGGAAGGGAGGCAGGAAGGAAGGGAAGGAGGAAGGGAGGGTGGAAGGAAGGATAGACAAGTAAGAGGGAAAGAGGAAAGAAAGCATGTGACTACGGTGGGAGACGAGGAAAGACCGGTGTGCTATGTTATGCAGAGGTGTACTTATAACAATTTTATAGACAAATTATACTATTTACAGTCGCGCGGGGGGCGCGCGAAATGTTTTCTTCTTCCTAGGGGGGGGCATGACAGAAAATAATTGAGAAGCACTGGATTAAGGCATGGTAATATTGGCCCTTTACGCAACTCCCCACATGGCATCTGAGAACTCAACCAAACCTGGATTCAAAACATAGCCTAGTTAGTTGCCCCTGCACGGCTCCATGGGAGTCTGACAACCAATCAGAAGACAAGCTCAAGATCAAAGCCAGAGAGGGCATAAAACCAGGGACTCGGCATCTCAGTCCTTCCTTCTCTTCTTCTCCCC
Source organism: Natrix helvetica (assembly GCF_964273705.1). Classification (NCBI taxonomy): domain Eukaryota; kingdom Metazoa; phylum Chordata; class Lepidosauria; order Squamata; family Natricidae; genus Natrix; species Natrix helvetica. Next base: position 18,283,477 of record NC_138549.1, on the reverse strand, counting down.
AACATTGAAGCATGTGATCACCTTTTCTGTTCAGGACTCAAGCCATGTGGTCCTATCCACCATTAAAACCATCTTTCCAAGCAGCTTCCATGTCTCCAGTGTCTTTTTCCCCACTTGGAGCCGAACCCAGAAGGACGTTTCTTTCAACATGGCCAAAATTGTGGAAATCTTTTAGGAAAAGTGTATTTTTGAGGTTTGATGGCTAATAACACCACTTTGTTAAAAAAAATAGTACCATAAAATTACATATCAATGGAAAGATAATTTAATCAAGAATGTAATGCAACAAAGTTTGTTCAGTTATCTGTATTCTATGAAACGTTATAGCCAATAACCAGAAAAAGGAAGCACAATTTGCTTAGGTTGATATCAGGTAGCTTTCCTTCATCTGATTCTAGCCAATGAGCATGAGTGTTTAGAAAGCCAGTCAGGTTTCGTCTTGTTTTGGCAATGAGCCAATCAGATCACAGTAGGATCAGTTATTGATGTCATGTATTGAAGCTGAGAGGAGGACATTTGTCAGTGTGTTATATGATCGCTATGAAGTTGGTTGGGTTTTTTTGTGTTCTTCCATTTAGTGAACTTGTAAAACGTATTAAAATTAATGGTGCAAAGAGTTGACTGGTCACCAAGAAAGTGATGTAAAATAATATTATTAAATGAACCAGGCTACAGTTGAAATTGTTGAATGCAATGTGAAGTTGAGTGCAAGGACTGTTCGGCGCAGACTGCAGGAATTTGGCCTAAAATCTAGAATTCCACAAAAAAAAAAAAAGATATTTTTATTTCTCAAACAAAGGTTAAAAAGACTAAACTGGGCTAAAACCCATGTTACCTGGACAGAGGATATATAATTTTATGGTACTACTCTAAAAAATGTGGTGTTATTAACCATCAAACCTTAAAAAAATACTGTACACTTTTCCCAAAAGGTTTCTACCACTGTATAGTCTCTACCTCTCCAGCAACCATGTTCTCCTTAAAGTCCATGCTAGGCCAATAACTCTTTGAAGTTGTCCCAATATTTATATGTAGAATTCAATAATCAGAGTAATGATAGCTGATCTAACCTCACATTTTGTTTTCCTAACACTTCACAAAGGTGCAACTTCATGCAAGACTTTGCAACACCGGGGGAAAAAATATCCTCATCTTCCTTTCCTTGAGTTCTTTTCTTGTACTTTTTTCGATGCCTATATTTTACCCATTATAACTCTCCCACACACACAAGTTTAAGAACAGTTTTTGTCTACAAATGGTCCTTAACATATATTTATAGATGTCACTGAGCTGTAGATAATGGGAAACTCTATTATACTTCCTTGGAGACTGTAAATGCACTTTAGGAGCAATTATACCTCTTAATTGAAAAAACAACAACTATAATTGTGAATTATTTTCCTTCTTTCCCTCTTTTCTCTCTCTCACACACAAACTAGAGGTTTTGAACAATTGCTCCTTTAAAAATGTTACATAAGATGAAACATAGAAGAAGAAGAAATGTATTCAGACAAAATATTCGAATTAAAAATGACTGGTCTGAATCACTAATTGATTTTTTAATAAGAAAATACCAGCCGTGTTTTAGAAATATTAGTTAAATAATTATATAGCTCTTGATTTAAGGTAGACTTAATATCACAAGATCAATCCTCTGCTATATTAATGTTCCCCCCTAAGGAACATTACCTTTCTGTATGTAGTGATTTCCCCAAAGGTTTTCAACCAGCCTGATGGTGAGGCTATGAAATGAAAAATAAATAAATAATGCTATTCATTCTGATGTTTTCAAAATTAATTGCTGTAGCCCTTGTGCTCATAACCCTGGGTCTGTGGGAATATATCTACTGTGAGAAAGTGCTCTGAACATGTAAATTGTTGCAAGGATTTCTCTGTTGGTTTGTTTCGTGCAAGACATCAAATTATTAAGCAATTTTAATTTGAAAGAAAATTGAACCAATGGATGGAAGTAAGGAAACTAGAAAATGGAAGCATGGAAGGGATGTTAGGTAATTCTTAGGTGCCTGGGTTAAGCCCTTGGACAACTTCAATGCAATGTCTAAGATTCTCATTTTGTCCAGTGGAAGTAGACAATTTAGAATAGAATAGAATAGAATAGAATAGAATAGAATAGAATAGAATAGAATAGAATAGAATAGAATAGAAGTTGGAAGGGACCTTTCCAGTCCAACTCCCTGCTTAGGCAGGAAACCCTCCACCACTTCAGACAAATGGTTATCCAACATCTTCTTAAAAACATCCAGTTTTGGAGCATTCACAACTTCTGGAGGCAAGTTGTTCCACTGATTAATTGCCCTTGCTGTCAGGAAACTTCTCCTTTATACTAAGTTGCTTCTCTTCTTGATTAGTTTCCACCCATTGCTTCTTGTTCTGCCCTCAGGAGTTTTGGAGAATAGCTTGACTCCCTCTTCTTTGTGGCATCCCCTGAGATACTGGAGCACGGCTATCATGTCTCCCCTAGTCCTTCTTTTCATTAAACTAGACATGCACAGTTCCTGCATCTGTTCTTCATATGTTTTAGTCTCCAGTCCCCTAATCATCTTTATGGGTGCGCATGCGTGTGCAGCATGCATGCCCATGGGGCACACCCAGCTCCCGTTGCAGTATACCGGTTGCCACGGGAGCCAAAACCCACCACTGGAGGGGAAGCCATCAAAGTTCATGGCTTCATTAAGGTCCTTACAAACATGAACTGGGGGATCCACCCTTTCTGATCAAACTCCTAGTATCAGTGAACAACTTCAATGAAACAAATGCTAGGTTTCACAGATACTATCAGGTTACAGTGACATTCAAAGGTCCAAGGCAGTGAAAGCAGAAGGACAAAAGCAAAGCTTAGTAAATATGGGCTCAGCTTCAGAGACAAAGAGAACAGTAAGAAGTAAGATGATGAAGCATTAGGAAGAATCCAAATAAAAACCTTGAACTGATTACATAACAAGACAGTGGGATTCTGTTCAATGCATGACGTCAAGCATACGCACAACTTCTTTTTCCTTTAATGCGGCTTTACAAAATGACCTTGGCCATCATGGTCCCTTCAAATCCCATGATACTATTAAAACCTGGATAGATCTTGGTGCCATTTAGCAGAACACCCATCCTTTTGGGGGAAAAAAATGAAAGAACTGAAGACTTGTTTCACAAATATTATTATTATTTTATTTCAATGAAAGAGCATAGTGCTTTTGACCGGAAAGAAAAGAGTCAATAACCTTAATTAGGACATGAATAGCAGTATTGCACAAGTTCCTTGATTCTTCCTTTGTTGAATCAAATAGCTCAGCTAAGAAAAACAAATATGGTGCTGCTGTGAGAGATCAGGTATGATCTTTTTTCAAGAGAAGAACCCATACTTATCTGAAAATTTATAGATTATTTATATAAATTGTATTCGTTACTTCTCAGTTTGAGTAGATGTTGGGGGGAAGTTTCCAGATTGAATCAGGGGTGAAATGCTACCAGTTTGGATAGGTTCACCTAAACTAGAAGTAAAAATGCTACCAGTTTGGCCAAACCAGTAGTAAAAAATATCTTACTGGTTTGGGCGAACTGGTATTTCCAATGATCAGCTGTGACGTGTGATTAATATTAGCTAGAAAGCAGGATTTCCTGCTTTCTAGCTAATCTAAATCGCTTGGCACAGTGGATTCCTCCTCTCGTTGTTCACTTAACTTTACAATTCATTTTTGATGCTCTGTGCATGCACATGCACTTACATTGGTACCAAACCGGTAGCAAAGGTAAATTGATTTCACTCCTGGATTGAATCATATTATGAGTTGAGTTGTGTTAGTGTTTTGGATTGGCATATTTCAATTACTTCCAAGGTTTATCTGATCATGGCACTATTTTATTAGCCCCCCCCCCAAAAAAAATCATTTATCTGTATATTTAAAAAGAACTCTTATGTTAATTTGAGTAGCGGAATTAAGCTTTAATTAGAATCAAGATAGATAACTAAAAATATTTAACCAGAAACCTTTTACTGCTAGCAAGAATAACATTGCTTATGAAGCATGTTCTTAATATATAGATATAAATATAGATACATAGACATAGATGTATTGGAACAATGAAAAGGAAAGTTTTCTCCATGTCAATTTTTATGCTTAATCATACAAACTTCCCTGAATGTTTTTATTTTAAGAAACATGGTAAAACTTCTAAGATGATGAGTTGTTTCTTCTTCTCCTTCTCAATCCCCCCCTTGTAGACCTTACAATCTTATCTATAATCCTGATATTTCCTAGGGATTACTGTCCAATCAATTTCCCTAGGGATTTCCTAAGGATTACTGTCCAATCAATCCAATCTACAATTTTCTTAGTAGTAAAAATAAAGGGGTCTCAAAGAACCCCTGAATTTTGGGTATGTGTTTCTCTTTTTGTACAAACCAAACTTTTGAAACTCCTTTTGTTCCAAACACATCCATTGTCTCAAACAGTTTAGTCCATCTCTTTCTTGTGTCTGTGGGTGGGTGTGTAATCTGCATTTCAAATCCCAGAAAAACAACAACAACAAGAAGAAAAAGAACAAGAAAAAATTGCAGTCTGAATGTCAGGTTGCATTTGCATTTTACAAGGGGATTTTTTGTCTCTGTTTGAGAAGTAGAAATTATGTATATTTGCATGAAAATAAAAGAAACTTTTTTCCCATTCTTACATTTGACAAATTAGGCAAGATACTGGGTTAATGATCCAAACACAAAACTCCAACAGTAAAATGGGAGTGTAAAAGTTGTGAAGTTGTCCAAATATAGGAGACACAATGAAGGGGAGAAAAATTGATGCCTTGCAGATTCTCATCTAGTGTCAGAATCAGCAAGGGACTCCCGACAGCAAATCTTGAAGCAGATCTTAAAACTTTGCTTGGAAGCCAGTTCTACCCAGATACAGTATATCTTTAGTGCTGTAGGGTCAAAATTAATTGTAGGAGTGGTTCTTGTTTTTGTGCTTTTGAGTCAGTGTTGACTACTGGTAACTGCCTGGACAAGTCCCTGCAGTTTTCTTGGCAAGATTTTGAAGTTGTTTGCCCTTGATTTCTTCCTGGGACTGAGAAAGAATGAGTGATTCAAAGTCACCCAGTTGGATTTGTGACTAAAGTGGAACTAGAAGTCACAATCTTTCAGTTTCTAGCCTGATGCCTTAAACTCTCATTCTGGGTCTCTAATTCTAGTTTACTAGCTTGCAACTAAAGCTATCATTTTTTTTTCTTTGTAGAAAATCAAATCTGCTAGGAAATAAAAGTGATTATGTTTTGTCATTCTTCTACCTGTTTAACTGCCTACACAGAACAGTAATCAATGTGTAATGTACAATGTGCTAATTTATGCTGCTAGAAATAACTGCCTCATTCAGAGCACGGCAAACCAAAATTGGGATTGCCTTCCCACTTCGTATGATTAAAATCAGGCATCATTAAAGCATTATCCTAATTTAAAATAATCTGTCCTTGCATCCCTATCTCTACTTATCAGTGTGTATAGATAAAAAGGGTAAACCACTTCTTTGGCTACTGTGGTGTGAATAGTTCACGGCAGGAAGAAAAAGAAAACCACAACAGTAGCTCTTGTAGAATTTGTTCTGAGCTAAAATACAATCTCTTTATGATGAATGTGAAGAGCAGTAAGGTAAAACATCTGGGATTCTTGAGTAATAAATAAGATTGACACCTCCAGATGTTATTGGTGAAACACTGTTGAAATCTGAATAATTGTTTAAATGAATTGTGGGAAAGTAATAATGAGTTCAACCCAAGAATAATCTAGGTTAGTCTTTTGTGATGGAAAAAAAAGCACCCCTCTTCTTTTCAAGAGCCATTGAAACTTGGCACATCTACAAGCAACTTACATTGTTTGAAATAATTTAAGGGAAAAAAATTAGTTGTATGCAAAATGTAGGCACATCTGGTTAAATTGTATGTTTCAATGAAGCGCTAAGTAAACAGAAGCTGACACTTCCTATATATGGTACACACACTTGAGCATCGTTTTGCAAAAGTTCATATATAGTTTCTATTTATATGCAATTATATACAGACATCCCAATGCCTATAGCAGGGCTGTCAAACCTGTGGCCCGTGGGCTGGATGTCTCAGATGCTGGCCATGCCCATGCCCAGTTTAGTGAAGGGGAAGAAAAGTCCTGATACATCATGTGACAATGCCGTGACAACACGCGTTTGACACCCCTGGCCTATACGATAAGTGTTAAATTTATTCAAAGAGTTGTTGTCAGTTTGTTTGTTTTAATGTGGGAGACAGCTACCAAAGACAAAAAGTGAAACTGACCTATCAATGCACTGGGTGACTTGATCAGCAATATTTCAGGACATTCCTACAGTATCAATTCAGAATAAGACTGGATCTTAGGGAAATAAACCCGAGATGACAATTTGATTAGGGTTTGGCCAGTGCATCTGTTACAGTTTATCTAGAAAGTGATAAGGGATATCTAGAGCCATCACACCTGAACCTTGGAATTGTAGAGGAATGTAGAGTGCTTAATTCTATGACTATGATTATATGAAGGTGTTTTCCTTTATTTATATTCAATTCTGGTTTTAATCACTGATCTAAAAAGGCTAGATAGCTGCCAATTCTCTCTCTTTACGTTGCCAAGTGAAATATGACAAAATAACAGAAGCGAATAACCACAAAACCCACATCTAGTTTAGTTTACTTTACTTTATTGTCATTGCACCTCATACAATGAAATTAAATGCCATCTTCAGTGTACATTATACATAAGAACACTATATAAAACACACACACACACATACACCCTTCGCATTCTATACAACCTCTGATACTGCATTCATATTACACCATACAGTAGAATTCAATATAGTTACTGCTCTGAGTTAGAAGCTGTTTTTCAGCCTATTTGTCCTTGTTTTGATTGTCCTGTACCATCTGCCAGATGGTAATAGTTCAAAAAAAAGGGTGCCCAGGATTAGATGGATCTTTAAGAATGTTCTGAACTTTCTTAAGACAGAGGGAGCTATAGAGCTTTTCCAAAGAGGGGAGAGGGCAACCAGTAATTCTCTGGGCAATGATGTTAACCAGTGGTGAAATTGATTTTTTTTTACTACGGGTTCTGTGGGCATGGCTTGGTGGGCATGGCAGGGGAAGGATACTGCAAAATCTCCATTCCCAAACCACTCTGGGGCCAGCCAGAGATGGTATTTGCCAGTTCTCCAAACTACTCAAAATTTCTGCTACTGGTTCTTCAGAACCTATCAGAACCTGCTGAATTTCACCCCTGATGTTAACCCTCTGGAATGCTGTCCTATCTGCCACAGCACAATTAGCAAACCGTATACAGGTGCATAAAATGCTTACTGCACCTGTGTATGGTTACTTAAGTAACCATACACAGGTGCACAGTTACTTGCTTACTTAAGTAAGTATAGTTAAGTAGTATAATCTCTGCTGAACCCTTTTGACCAGTGCTGAAATGTGAGCACTGACCCAGGTCAGGTCCGCTTTTATGATAACACCCCAAAATTTAAAACTGGCCACTTGCTCCACTCAGTCTCCATTGATAAGCAAGGGCTGGATGTCTGATCAATTCCTTCTGTAGTCCACTATAACCTTCTTGGTCTTATTGCTGTTAAGGTCCAAATTGTTGTCTCCACACCACCATCTAATAAAAATATCTTTGGAATTGTGAACAAAGCCACAGCAGGGCAGTGGCGAAGAAGTGAAGAACATTTTATCATAGCTGCCTAAATCATTACAATAGAAATCTAGGTATTTTAAGAACATTTCTCTCGAGCTGTCTGCGAACCAATCAATGTCTCTCTTAAATATGAAACTGACTGACCAAATCAGACAATTTGATCTATTATTCAGAAAGGCCAAGGCTTTGTCCTAGAGTAACAATGTCTCAGAAATACTCTCTTTTTTCCCCTGAATAACCCACAGTAGTAAATTACTTACAGGAAGCTCTCGTCTTCTGAAAATAGTTAGCATTGATCAATCAGGAAGCTCTTGGGTAACTTGTGGTAGGCGTTTCTGCAGCTTAGCATTTCTCGGGCTCTGTCTTCACATGTGCTGGTTGATGAGCCTCCAGGGTAAGGTCTGAATCACCATAGCCAGGTGATATTGGGTCCTGATATCATCACACCATTGTTGGTAGGGTGGAGCTGTGTCTGATTCCCTGATTGCCCCATCTTGATCCTCCTTCTAATTTGAGGATGACTCTTCAGCCAAGGGCATAATATGAAAGGGAATATATGACATTAAAGATACATGAAGTGGAAGACTTTCCCTGAAGCCTTCAGATGTTCCTGAAAAGAAAGTTGTCACAATCATGCCAACTGTCTTCAGAACTCCTCCTGATCACCAAGTTTTGAAGCTACATCAGGTGTGTAAAATAACAAACAACTCATTATGTTTCAATCTGACCAAACTACCGACGTTTAATCGGAATTACTTTAGCGTGTCTGTTCACTCTGGAAGAAGGGTGCCTTTTTGTTATTGCCGTTGTTTAAAAAAAAAGGAACATGAAGAACAGAAACAAAATTAATCTCATGCCCACAATAGGGTTTTCAGAAGGTAAAGTAGGGTGTGGCAGGGAAAGTCTAACATGCTTTTCAGAGAAAAGAAGCAACTTAAATCTGTCCTTTTTGTGCATCTTGAAACATTGGTCTCTTTTGAAAGCACCCTTTTTCTTCTTTTAATCCCTTTCCCTTTGGGTGTTGGCAAAAAAAAGAGGCTTCCCTGCAGAGTGAGGGTGGAACACCTAATTAATTTGAAACTGATTCTGGCATTTTACAATGTTTTCTTTTGACTGAATTTTCATCTTGAGGGAATAAAATAATGAATCTTAAATTCCGGCTCTGGAAAAGACCTCTGTTAACCTTAGCTTGCAGAGAATAGTAATAACTGCTTGAGCAGCTCCACTGAATGGATTGTGAAGCCTTAGATGCTCTTTCCTGTTAGACAACTTTTACTGGAAAATACACATGTGACATTTTCTTTAAAGTCCGTGTCCTTGTTTCTCCCCAAGTATTATTCTTGGCTTTCGTGAGTATCAAGAAAAGGGTTACATATGTTAGGTTTGTGAATAGATCACCTATCCTGTTGCATGGACCAGATTTGATGGACTGATAACAGGCCAGACTCTGTTCAGTCCAAAGATGATCCATTCTGATCTGGACTTGATCTGGAACAAGCTTTAAGAAAACAAAGTGCAAATTAAAATGCTAGTCCTGTATTAGTAGCTACAAGGGTCTCTCTTTTCTTCTCAAACTGCCCAAAAGGTTTGCCCAAAGCTCACACTGCCCAAAGAACTGCTGATTCAGTTGTACAAAGGAATTATTGAGTCTGTCATCTGCACCTCCATAACTGTCTGGTTTGGCTCTGCAACCCAACAAGACAGACGCAGACTTCAACAGATAATTAGAACTGCAGAAAAAGCACTTGCTACCAACCTGCCTTCTATTGAGGACCTGTATACTGCACGAGTCAAAGAGAGGGCTGTGAAAATATCTACAGACCCCTCACATCCTGGACATAAATTGTTTCAACTTCTGTCCTCAAAATGATGCTATAGAGCTCTGCACACCAGAACAACTAGACACAAAGACAGTTTTTCCCCTGAATGCCATCATTCTGCTAAACAACTAATTCCCACAACACTGTCAAACTATTTACTAACACTGTATTACTATTATTCTTCTCATCCTTCCTAGTACCTATCTCTTCCTATTTATGACTATAACCATGTTGCTTGCATTTTTACAATTTATATTGTTTTGTTTGTTTCCTAATATGATTTGATTGTTTATTAGTAACCTTGACTATCACTAAGTGTTGTATCTTATGATTCTTGATGAATATATTTCGTTTGTTTCTTTATGTACACTGAAAGCATATGCACCAAAGACAAATTCCTTGTGTGTCCAATCACACTTGGCCAATAAAGAATTATCTTCTCTTCTCTCCTCTTCTATTCTATTCTATACTCTTTTCTTCTTGAATTGAGAAAGTGGTTAAGGCCTAATCTATATGATGCTTTTTTTAAAAAAAAAAGAAATTGATTATGTACCATCAAGTTGATGCTGAATGTTAATGACCACATAGATTTTCTCCATCAATGATACTGATGGGTTACCCTCCCCCATTTTTTTAAAAAAATCATCCTCCCTCTGTTTGCAGAACCTTTCTAAGGGAACTAATGAAGCCTAAGCAAACATATCTACCACATAAAAGGAAAAGTCTGCTCCAGATTGACTTGAGATGTTTATAAAGACCTTGTAAAAATGATTTAGGTCAGAAAACTCTCCTCCCCTTTTCCTCTTTTAACTCTGTTGGCAAGTTAGCTATTGTCAATTTCGGAGCCTGTGAGAGCATTTGCTTTGGATAAGTGTTGACATTCATTCAAAATAATCTCTCAAGACTCATAGTCCAGTTCTGTTTATAACAGTATCAGCAAGTCAGTGCATTTTTTTAAAAAAAAATACAGTTTTGTAAACAATGCCACTGGCAATAAAAATGAAGAAAAGCTTCAATGACTGTTGGGCTAAACTGAAATCAGAGTTCCTGACAAGAAACTGTGTTCAAGATAGAACAAGAAAAGTAAAGAATGAGAAAGCTCTCCCACAATTGTAAGGTAAAGGTTCCCCTCGCACATACATGCTAGTCATTCCTGACTCTAAGAGGTGGTGCTCATCACCATTTCAAAGCCAAAGAGCCAGCACTGCCCGAAGACATCTCCATGGTCATGTGGCCGGCATGACTAAATGCTGAAGGTGCACGGAACACTGTTACCTTCCCACCAAATGTGGTTCCTATTTTTCTCCTTGCATTTTTACATGCTTTTGAACTGCTAGGTTGGCAGAAGTTGGGACAAGTAACGGGAGCTCACTCCATTATGCGGCGCTAGGGATTTGAACCACTCAACTGCTGACCTTTCTGATCAACAAGCTCAACAACTTATCCACTGAGCCACCATGTCCCTATTCCCACAATTGTACCATGGGTTATAATTCCCACTGTGAATAGGAAAGGAACATTTGTATTTGTTTGCTTTGCCATAAAATAATACCTTTTTCCCCCAACTGTCCACAATTGGTTCTATCATTGGAATACTGAGGCAAATATTCAAATACTGACTGGCAGCCCTACTAAACCTCTAGTTATTCTCAGTGGTTAAAATGCAGTATTGCAGGCTAATACGGCTGACAGTTGATTGCCAGCAGTTCGAGTCTCACTGGCTCAAGGTTGACTCAGCCTTCCATCCTTTCCGAGGTGGGTAAAATGAGATTGTTGGGGGCAATAGGCTGACTCTGTAAACAACTTGGAGAGGGCTGTAAAGCAGTGTGAAGCAGTATATAAGTCTAAGTGCTATTGCTATTACTATAAATTCGCCACCATTTTTCTCAGGTGTGATGGATAATGTTCTTGTATTACCAGTCCTGCGCAATGCTTGCTCTCTTCAGTTGAATTAATAGTGCAGGTGATGATGCACAGAACAAAACCCATTGGCTTGACATGATCCACTTTATTTGTTTATTTGTTTTGTCAAGGGTGTATAAGATAATAGACGTAAGTATGTACAAGATTATGAATACATGAAATGGATACGAATAAATGGGGTTGTTAGGACAGGGACGGTAAGCACGTTGGTTCACTTATGCATACCTCTTACAGACCTCTTAGGAATGGGGTGAGGTCAACAGTAGACAGTCTGAGGGTAAAGTTTTGGGGGTTTGGGGAAGAAACCCCAGAGTCAGCTAGCGCATTCCAGGCATCGACCACTCTGTTGTCATATTTTCTGATCCATATTGGATCCTGAAATATGCCCATGTTTTTTCTCAAATAGCACATGGGAATTAACATCTGAGCTATCTAAAATGCTGCATATAAAAAAAGGATATGGATGGATAATGGAGGAAGAGATACATGAACAAACAATATAAGGTCATTAACTCATAGAAACTGTATCAAAAAGACCAATGCTCAAAAAAGCTGAGGCTTATTAGATATCAGTGGAACAGAGTGCCACACAAATATGTGAGTTTTCTTTTTGCTGGAGAACTTCAAACAGAAGCTTAATGTTTGTCTGTCAGAAATGCACTGATAGAACTTACCCTGAGCAGGAGGTGACTTCTAAAGTCCTTTCCAATGCTATAATTTGATGGTAATCCAACCATCTTTTATTTTATCTCAAACTGCAAAACACTCTTTTCTTTTTACCTTTATTACCTTTTATATCTTTTTAAAGGGCTAATTATTATCCGAATACTATTTCCTGAGGAAAATATATCTCTCAGGGAAATTATCCAGCAATTTCTCAAAAGCAGGGTTCCCACTTAGCAGTGACAATAGCACAGCTATTAGAAAAAGCCAAGTCTTTGTTTGTGATTTAATTGAAGGGTAGGAAACAAAACTTCTGCAGACCAATGGAGAGAAATTTGTTCAAAAAAGACAAGTTAGACACACAGCATCTTGGCCACTTCGTAATTATGCTAAAAAGAAAACGAATCACCAACCTATGATATTTTTTTTCCAACAGTCTCTTTCATTCAATTGAACAAGTGGTAGATAAGATAATGCAAGAGCATTTGTCTTTCAGCTTATGCATCTAAATGGAAAGCAACTATTTTGTAATCTAGAATGACTATAGAAAATTCATTTCTATAATTCCACCATATTGAGGCACTTTCAATTCTTGAGCATCTGAAAGAGTTTGAAGAGAGATTGGCAGACTTCGCCTCAAGAATCATATATTGTTGGACACTTTGTAAAGCCGATACCTCAGCTAGATGGTCAAATGGCAACCTAGAAGTCTTGTTTCTTCTACTAAATGTAATCTCCTGCTCAGTTGGAGATATACTGTGTTTCCCTGAAAATAAGACCCAGTTTTATTTTCTTTTGGGCTTGAAAATGAGGACTCGGGCCTTATTTTTGTGGATGTGTTTTTTTTCACCTATAGGAAGCAGCAAGTGCAGGAGCTAACAGGAGTGGGAGCACTGCTACCACCATCCCTGCCCTCTGTCCCAACATCAACTTGCCAGAGACCGCAACAGAGCAAACTCTCAGTGCTCCCTGGCCTCTGCCCTCCCTGCCTGCTGGCTCTGCTGCTGCTGGGACATTGAAGCTCAGGTCTTACATCGGGATCACCTCCCGCCTCATGCCTCTGCCCAGCTTCTGGGCCTGCTGTATCTGCTGCTGCTGGCCTCGCAGGGCTCTTCCCCTCCTGGGCATGCTGCTCTCAGCAGTAGTAAATCTGAGGGTGGGAAAAATAAATGCAAGAGTAGAGAAGCGAGTGCATATTTTAATGGAAGCCACAAGGATGAATTTATCTAAAAGGCTTCTCCCCAAAAAATCTTCACTGCAAATTATGAAATCACAACAGAGTGATTTTACTCATGTACTTATATATTTAATTAATCAAAATGTAAAAACAATCATAAATCAATAATCAGGATCATTCCCTGGAAAAACAGCCTAGGCAAGATAGTTGTCAGGGTTTCAAGTAACACCCCTAATGAAAGACGACTCTGAGGCTAACGTTTCTTCAAAGTTCCATTTTATTAGAGATGTCATATTGGCACATCTGGGAAAACTCGAATCTGAAAGCTTCCAGGTTTTCCCCACCCAAATGAAATTTCAAGTCCTTGCCCAGCACCCATATGCCCATCACATGGTCCAATCAGGCACCGTCCCAACTGGAGATGTCTCCCAGTCACACCACTCCAGGTGCAAGGCAACCTGTCCTTGACTCTTTGAGAAAGGAATGTTATTTTGACTATATCTCCCATAATCCCCCCCTCTCAGTTTCCAACAGCATTATATGTGGCAGGCCTGAAGGCCCAATGCAAACGATGATTTCCCACTAAAATGTGAAGCTTTAGTTTCAGCCAGTACTTGTACACTGTTTCTGTAGAGCAATGGTAGCTAAACAGAAGGAGAAAGCATATTAAGAGATTGATTTAAGTGTCCATGACATGCATTCATCAGAAAAATTCATGAAATGCAGAGTTTAGAGCAGGGATGCATGTATCAATTTCTCTTTTGACATACAAGACATCACAAAAGTCATAAATGTTTAGGGCACCAAATTCATATCTTGAAGATAGAGTGAGATTACCCTTGGAAAGGAAAAGAAAATGCATTCACCGTAGCTGCTGAATAATTTGCATCCCTCCTAGATAAACAATTACCCATCAATAATTCTTCTGCCTGAGGGGGAGGGGTGAGAAACCCAGGGTGAATTTGTTGTGGTGGGTGTGTTTTTTTTTCTTTTCTTTTCTTTGCAAAGGTCAGCCAAAGATCTAAATCTGTAGCAGAACACATTCCCAGTTTTTAATCAAAGGGAGTAATGTTTGTGATTGAGATTACTATAATGATTAATAACTCTGATTCATGAATCTGACTTTAGGCCTGCATTTTGAATATCTGGAACAATTCTTACTGTGAGACCAATTTATGCTTGCATAAAGCTGAATGACAAAGCTACTTTGATAAGCCTGTTAATGCATGAATGAAACCCCACCACTAATAACACTCCTGTAGGTATGGACAACTATCCAGTGCAAGTACCCATGTAATAAAAATGTTATAGAACAAGCCTTCACTAAAAACACAATGCTCTCCTAGACGAAACAGGGGATGATACACAAGAAATGAAGGAGGGAGGGGCCGAGGCTCTGCCAGTAGACGGGGGCGGGGGAGGATGCAACATCTAGAAGACTCAGGTCACAAAAGTGATTTGAAACATTATTGCAATTGTTGTTATAATGTAACTTTATGGAAGTGATACAAGAAAATGATTGAATATACTGATGATTTAGTGTAAAACTCAAAACTGCCAATGTTTATTCAAATGCTGATGTTTTTCTATATTTTGTAAAAGTTGTGAGATTTGGGGGGACTACCTTCCCCTGCATGATGCAAAATTTTCTATACCTTTTTAAACCCCTTTTCCTTGAAAAAATCTGTAAAAACCAATAAAAACTTGTTATTAAAAAAATGTTATAGAGCAGGGGTGTCAAACTCAAGGCTTGCAGGCCAGATCCGGTCCACAGGGTGCTTAGATCTGGCCCACAGGGCCACCCTGGAAACAGCAAAGGACTGGCCTGTGATGATTCTGCCAGTGAAAATGGAGCTCAGGAGGACTGTGTGCGGCCCTCCACAACCTCCGTTTTGGGCTGCAATGGCCTCCTGCAGCCCTCTGCACGTGAAAACAGAGCACAAGAGGACTGCTTGCAGCCCTCCCTACCTCTGTTTTCCTTGGCAGAGTGCTTGGGCCACCACAGGTGCTGACACGAGTGACATCAAGCTGACCACAGCTTCTCTGGCTACCCCCTGCAAGGTGAAACACAGCCCTGATGCAACCCTCAATGAAATTGGGTTTGACACCCCTGTTAAAGAATGTTCCCTTGTTTATCAGTATTACTCCACTTGTCTACAAATAGAAAATCCCATTTTATTTAAATGCAAGTAAGTAATGACCGAGATGTCAACAAAGAAGCAAACCAAAACATAGTCCACCATGCAGCCTGAATAGTAGCAGGAATCACCCAAGGAACTTACCTTGTTCAACATGCACGCTCCTTGGCTCCTAAATAAAGCTAAAAAATAATAATAAATAAACCTTAAGGGGATTTGCTGCTGTACAAAGGCAATTTCCAAGTATCTTTCTATTGCTCCCGAGTATGCCTCAATCTGTTTTTCTACTTCACGGTTATCTTTTGCTTTGGATTCCCCGAGTCCAATTTTTCTTCTAAAACAAATAGTTTGCCAATTGACAAAACAACTGGATTCAGTTGATTGGCTTGGGCATTCTCCTAAGACAGAGAGAATCTTAATTAGTATTGTTGCCGTAAGCGCAGGGAAATTCTTGCCAATATATGTGTGTTGTATAAATTTTAGCAGAATACAGTTGTTGTTAGTTGTGAAGTTGTGTCTGACCCATCCCAACCTCATGGACAACATTCCTCCAGGCCTTCCTATCCTCTACCTTCCTCTGGAGTCTATTTAAGCTCACGCCTACTGCTTTGGTGACTCCACCCAGCCACCTCATTCTCTGTTGTCCCTTTCTTCTTTTGCCCTCCATCGTTCCCAGCATTAGATTCTTCTCCAGAGAGTCCTTTCTTCTCATTAGGTGGCCAAAGTATTTGAGTTTCATCTTCAGGATCTGGCCTTCTAAAGAGAAGTCAGGGTTGACCTCCTCTAGGACTGACCAGTTGGATTGCCTTGCAGTCCAAGGGACTCACAGGAGTCTTCTCCAGCACCATAGTTCAAAGGCCTCAATTCTTTGGTGCTCAGCCTTTCTTATGGTCCAACCTTCACAGCCATACATTGCAACTGGAAAAACAATAGCCTTAACTATATGCACTTTTGTGGGCAGGGTGATGTCTCTGCTTTGTAGTGTGCTGTCTAGATTTGCCATAGCTTTTCTCCCCAGGTCTTTTAATTCCTTGGCTGCAGTCCCTTATACAGTAGCTTAATGTATACAGTATATAGTAGCTTAATATAATACAGTAATTTAATGTGTAAGTCTAGTGTCCATCCACAGTTATGAAAGGTGGGGAGAAGAGAATGCATGTGTAACTTGGAAAATGATTAAAGGCTGTATATATATTTTTTCCTATAAGAAAAGTACATCCTTGATATTACTTAAAAACCTACCATAAGCACACATAGCAGAGATGAAAGGAATATTAAATAAGTAGTTCTTCTTTAAGGTTTTTTTTTTTTTTAAAAAGAGGGGGAGGGAGAGCTCTTTGATATTCCCACTTCTGACATGGACTTTAAAATAAACAGATTGTTCAAAAGTTTCAAAAGCAGTCAGTTAGAAATCAATTTGATGATCTCTCCAGTACTACACAGTAGCGGAGTTTTCAAAAGTAAAATGCGCACATATCTATTTACTATCTTACTAGACTTACTTGTCAGGACTTCCAGGTAGGTGAAATGGTGTATCAAAAGTCAAAAAAAAAAATTGAACCCAGGTACCTTGAATGGGTTGATTGAAAGAAGGCATCCAAAA